>NW_023331094.1:0-51178 GCF_011100685.1 Canis lupus familiaris | reverse complement strand
ACCTGGACATGATGACTCTGGATCCCCTCTGGGCCTCAGCCTGACATGGTGACTCTGGTCCCATCTGGATGTCACCTAGACAGGTGAATCTGGTACCCATGTAGGCCTCAACTTGACCTGGTGACTCTGGTCTCAACTGGGCCTCACCGGGACCTAGTGTTTATGCTCCCCCCTGCGCCTCATCTGAGACCTGGCGACTATTTATTCCTGGGAATCATTGGGACAAGATACTCTATTCCCCACTAGGACTGCCCTGATCCTTGTAACTCTGGTCTGACTTTGGCTTCTTCTCTACCAGGTGACTCTGGCTCCACCTGGGTCTCACCTGTAAATGGTGACTCTGATGCAAAGCATGGCCTCACCTGACCTGGTGACTCTGGTTCCCATCGGGACCTCACCTGGTCCTCATGTCTCTGGTCTCACCTGGCCTCACCAGGACTTGGTGTCTCTCGTACCCACCGGGGTAGCATCAGGATATATTTACACTGTTCACTAACATGAACCAGCCGGACCTATTATCTCTGGTCTTCACCTCGCCACACCTGGACATGGTGACACTGCTTCCCACCTGGGCCTCACCTGGACGTGGTGACATTGTCTCCACCGGGACTCACCTGGACCTGCTTACTGTGTTCCACACCTGGGCCTCAAGTACATCTCTTGACCATAGTCCCCAAGCCCGCCTAACATGGACCTGTTGCCTCTGATTCCCACCGGGGCCTCAGTGTACCTGGTAACTCTGGTCCTCCCTGGGCCTCATCTGCACCTAGAGACTCTGGTCCCCACCTGGACTTACCTGGATCTGGTGACTCTGGTCCCCACCTGGAACTCACCTCGATCTGGTGACTCTGGTCCTCAGTTTGGCCTCACCTGCACCTGGTGTCTCTCGTCCCCACTTTGACCTAACTCAGAACTGCTGAATCTTGCCCCACCTAGGCCGCACCCAGACCTGGTGACTCTTTCCCCAGCTATGCCTCAATTCGACTGATGAATCTACTTCCTCACGGGGCCTCACATGGACCTGGGACTCAGCTGGATAGAGTGGCTCTGGTTCCCAAAAGGCGCTCACCTGATACTGGTGACTCTGGTCTTATTCTATGCCTCACCAGGACCTAGTGATTCTGTTCCCCATCTGGGCCTTCATGGCCCTAGTGACTCTGGTCCTCACCCAGGCATCATTGGGACCTGGATACTCTATTCCACACCTGGCCTCACTTTGACCAGGGACCTCTGGTCCCATTCTGGGCCTCAAACTAAACTGGTTACTCTGCTTCCCCCTCTAGGCCTCACCCTTGCCTGGTGACTGGGTCACCCTTGGGCTTCACTTGGGCCTGGTGAATCTGGTCCTAAGTTGGTCAGCACCTGGATCTGGTGACTGGGCGCAACCTGGGCCTCACCTGGATTTGGTGAATCCTGTTGCCATCTGCGCCTCACCTGGACTTTCTGATTGTGGTCCCACCTGGACCTCACCTGGATCTGGTGGCTTCCCATATGGGGCTCTCCTGGACCTGGTTCCTGTGGTCTCCATCTGGCCTCACATGGAACACAATGACTCTGATCCATATTTGGGCCTCTCCGGACCTGTTAACTCTGGTCCTTACCTGGGCATCATTGGGTCCTGGATACTCCCTTATATACCTGGGCCTCACCTGGACCTGGTGACTGTGGTCTCACCTGGGCCACACCAGGACGAGGTGACTGATTCCCACAGGGACCTCACCTGGCCCTGTTGACCATGGTCCTCAACTGGCAAAATTGGGACCCGGTGACTGTGTTCCACCCCTGGACCTCACCTGGACCAGGTGACTCTGGTCCCCCTCTGGGTCTCACCGTGCCCTAGTGACTGTGAACCCCACTTTGGCCTAACTTGGACCTGCTGACCCTGGTTGCCACCTGCGCCTGACCTCGAACTGTTGACTCTGGTTCATTCAAGGGCTTCCCCTGTACTGGTCATCCTGGTCACCCCTGGGACTCACCTGGACGTGGGGACTCTTGTCACCACCGGGGACTCACCTGGACCTGGTTACTGTGTTCCACACCTGGGCCTCAAGGAGACCTGTTGACCATGGTACTTAAGCCGGCCTCATATGGACCTGTTGCCTCTGATTCCCACCGGGGCATCACATGTACCTGGTAACATGGTCCTCATTTGGGCCTCATCTGGACCTAGTGACTCTGGTCCCCACCTTGGCTTCACCTGGATCTGGTGACTCTCTGGTCCCAAATTGGACCTCTCCTGGGCTTGGTGTCTCTCTTGCCCACTTTTTTTTTAATTTTATTTATTATGATAGTCACAGAGAGAGAGAGAGGGAGAGACACAGGCAGAGGGAGAAGCAGGCTCCATGCACCGGTAGCCTGATGTGGGATTCGATCCCAGGTCTCCAGGATCGCGCCCTGGGCCAAAGGCAGGCGCCAAACCACTGCGCCACCTAGGGAACCCTCTCTTGCCCACTTTGATCTAACTCAGAATTGCTGAATCTTGCCCCACCTATTACGCACCCAGACCTGGTGACTCTTGTCCCTAGCTATTCCTCAATTCGACCTGATGAATCTGGTCCTCACATGGACCTCACATGAACCTGGGACTCAGCTGGAAAGAGTGGCTCTGGTTCCCACAAGGGGCTCACCTGATACTGCTGACTCTGGTCTTATTCTATGCCTCACCAGGACCTAGTGATTCTGTTCCCCATCTGGCCTGCATGGCCTTAGTGAATATGGTCTTCACTCAGGCATCATTGGACCTGGATACTCTACCACACCGGGCCTCACTTGACCAGGGACCGCTAGTCCCTTTCTGGGCCTCAAACTAAACTGGTTACTCTGGTTCCCCCTCTGAACCTCACCCTTACCTGCTGACTCTGGTCACCCCTTGGGCTTCACCTGGCCTGGTGAATCTGATCCTTAGCAGGTCCGCACCTGGATGGTGACTGGTCGCCACCTGGGCCTCACCTGGACTTGGTGAATCCTGTTGCCACCTGCGCCTCACCTGGTCCTTGTAACTGTGGTCCAACCTGGACCTCACCTGGATCTGGTTGCTCTGGTTCCCATATGGGGCTCCCCTGGAACTGGTTCCTGTGGTCTCCATCTGGCCTCACCTGGATCACAATGACTCTGATCCATATTTGTGCCTCTCCTGGACCTGTTGACTCTGGTCCTTACCTGGGGATCATTGGGACCTGGATACTCTTATATACTTGGGCCTCACCTGGACCTGGTGACTGTGGTCCCACCTGGGCCTACCTGGACGAGGTGACTGGTTCCCACAGGGACATCACCTGGACCTTGTGACTCAGGTCCTCATATGGGCATATTGGGACCTGGTTTCTCAGTTCCACATCGGGCCTCACCTGGACGAGTGACTCTCGTACCCCTCTGGGCCTCACCCTGACGTGGTGACTCTTGTCCCCACCTGGATATCACCAGAACCGGATGACTCTGGTCCCCTCTGGGACTCACCCGGCGCTGGGTACACTGGTCCTCAACTGGACCTCAACAGGACATGGTGAATCTACTCTTCACTTAGGCCTCGTCTGGACCTTGTGAATCTTTTCCCACCTGACATCAATGGGACATGGTTACTCTGTTCCCCAACTGGGACTCACCTGGATATGATAACTTTGCTCCACACTTTGGCCTCAACTGGTCCTGATGACTCTGGTCCCCCACCTAGGCCTCAATCAGCACCTGGTGACTGTGGTCCCCACATGGTTCTCACTTACCTGGTGACTCTCGTTCCCACATAAACCACACCTGGACCTGGTGACTGTGGAATCCTTGTGGACTCACATTTACCTGGTGACTCCGGTCCCCACTGGGCTTCACCTGGATCTGGTGACTCTGGCCTGCAGGTTGGTCTCACATGGACCTGGTGATTGGGGTTGCCACCTGGCCTCACCCATACCTGGTGCCTCAGGTCCCCACGTGGCCTCTTGGACCTAGTAAATCTGGTCCTTACCTGTCCTCTACCAGACCCGGGGACTCTGGTCACCACCTGGGCCTCACCTGGACCTGGTGAATCTGGTCCCCTTCTGGGCCTCCCCCAGGCCTGGTGACTTTGTTCCCCACCTGGACCTGATTGCTGTGGACTCTTTCTTGGCCTCACCTGGAACTGGTGACTCTTATCCTATCTGCGCGTCACCAGACCTGGGACTCTGGTCCTCACCTGGGCATCATTGGTACTGGTGACTCTGTTCCACACCTGAGCCTCACCTGGACCTGATGACTCTGGAAGCTCTCTGGGCCTACACTGACCTGGTGACACTGGTCCCCATCTGGATATCACCTGGAACAGGTGATTCTGGTACCCCTCTAGGACTCAACCAGATCTGGTGACTCTGGTCCTCAACTGGGCCTCACCTGGACCTAGTGAATATGCTCCATCTGGGCCTCATTTGGACTGGTGATTCTGGTCACTCCCTGGGCATCATCGGGACATGGTTCCACTGCATGGCCTGCAAGTTGGCCTCACCTGGACCTGGTACTCAGGTCCCTACCTGGGCATCATCGGGACACTTCCTCTGCATTGCCTGCAGGGTGGCCTCACCTGGACCTGGTGAGTGGGGTTGCCACTTGGGTCTCATCCATACCTGGTGACACAGGTGCCCATTGGCCTCATTTGGACCTGGTGAATCTGGTCCTTACCTGGTCCTCACCGGGAACTGCTAACTCTGGTCACACCTGGGAATCACCTGGGCCTGGTGAATCTGGTCCCATCTGGGCCTGACCCAGTCCTGGTGACTTTGTTCCCCACCTGGACCTGATTGCTGTGGACTCCTTCTTGGCCTCACCTGGAAGTGGTGACTCTGATCGTAGCTGGGTCTCACCCAGATCTGGTAACTCTATCCTCACCTGTGGACCATTATGACTGGATAATCTGTTCCACACCTGAGCCTCACCTGGACATGATGACTCTGGATCCACTTGGGCCTTCCTTGACATGGTGACTCTGGTCCCCCTGGATATCACCAGAACCGGGTGACTCTGGTCCCCCTCTGGGACTAACCCAGAGCTGGGGACACTGGTCCTCCACAGGATCTCAACAGTACCTGTTGAATCTACTCCTCACTTAGGTCTCGTCTGAACCTTGTGACTCTTTTCCCACCTGGCATCAACGGGACATGGTTACTCTGTTCCCCACCTGGGCCTCACCTAGACATGATAACTTTGCTCCACACTTTGGCCTCAACTGGTCCTGATGACTCTGGTCCCCCACCTAGGCCTCAATCTGGACCCGGTGACTGTGGTCCCCACCTGGATCTCACCTGGACCTGGTGATTCTGGTTCCCACATGAACCACACCTGAACCTGTTGACTGTGGTCTTCTTGTAGACTCACATTAACCTTGTGACTCCGGTCCCCACTAGGGCCTCAAGTGGATCTGGTGACTCTGTCCTGCAGGTTGGCCTAACTGGAACTGGTGAGTGGGGTTGCCACCTGGGCCTCACCCATACCTGGTGACTCAGGTCCTCACATGGGCCTCACTTGGACTTGGTGAATCTGGTCCTTAATTGGTCTCTGCCAGACCCGGGACTCTGGTCACCACCTGGACCTCACTGGACCTGGTGAATCTGGTCGCTATCTGGGCCTCACCTAGTCTGGTGACTTTGTTCCCCACCTGGACCTGATTGCTGTGGAACCTTTCTTGGCCTCACCTGGAACTGGTGACTCTGATCCTATCTGCGCATCACCCAGACCTGGTGACTTGGTCCTCACGGGCATCATTGGTACCTGGTGACTCTGTTCCACACCTGAACCTCACCTGGACATGATGACTCTGTAACCTCTCTGGGCCTCACCCTGACCTGGTGACTCTGGTCCCCATCTGGATGTCACCTGGACCAGGGAATTCTGGTACCCCTCTAGGCCTCAACCAGATCTGGTTACTTTGGTCCTCAACTCGGACTCACCTGGACCTAGTGAATATGCTCCATCTGGGCCTCATTTGGACTGGTGACTCTGGTCCCTACCTGGGCATCATCGGGACATGGTTCCACTGCATTGCATGCAGGTTGGCCTCACCTGGACCTCGTAACTCTGGTCCTACATGGCCGTTATCGGGACACGGTTCCTCTGCATGGCCTTCAGGTTGGCCTCCCTGGACATGGTGAGTGAGGTTGCAACCTGGGTCTCCCCATACCTGGTGACACAGGTCCCACGTGGCGTCACTTGGACCTGGTGAATCTGGTCCTTACCTTGTCCTCACCATAACTGGTAACCCTTGTCACCATATGGGAATCACCTGGACCTGGTGTATCTGGTCCCCATATGGGCCTCACCCAGTCCTGGTGACTTTGTTCCCCACCTGGACCCGATTCTGTGGACAATTCTTGGCCTCACCTGGAACTGGTGACTCTGAGCCTATCTGAGCGTCACCCAGACCTGGTGATTATGGTCCTCACTGGGCACATTGTACCTGGACTGATCCACACCTGAGCCTCACCTGGACATGATGACAGTGGAACCTCTCTGGGCCTCACACTAACCTGGTTACTGTGGTCCCCATCTGGATGTCACCTAGACCAGGTGAATCTGGTACGCCTCTAGGCCTCAAACTAGACCTGGTGACTCTGGTCCTCAATGGGCCTCACGGGACCTAGTGGACAAGCTCCCCACCTGCGCCTCATCTCGACCTGGTGACTCTGGTTCTACCTGGCAAATTCGGGATATCGTTACTATATCCCCACTGGGACTGACTGATCCTGGTAACTCTGGTCCTGACTTGGCCTCTTTGTTCCAGGTGACTCTGGCTCCACTGGGCCTCACCTGGAACTGGTGACTCTGATCCTAAGCATGGCCTCACCTGACCTGGTCTCTATGGTTCCCATCGGGACCTCATGTCTCTGGTCCCACCTGGGCCTCACCAGGGCCTGGTGTCTCTGGTACCCACCTGGGTAGCATCAGGATATGGTTACACTGTTCACAACAGTGACACGCCGGACCTATTAGCTCTGGTCTTCACTGGGCCACAGCTGGACGTGGTGTCTCTTGTCACCACCGGGCACTCACTGGACCTGCTTACTGTGTTCCAACCTGGGCCTCAAAGTAGACCTGTTGCCCATGGTCCCCAAGCCGGCCTCACATGGACCTGTTGCCTCTGATCTCCACGGGGTCTCATGTGTACCTGGTATCTCTGGTCCTCACCTGGCCTCATCTGGACCTAGTGACTCTGGTCCCCACCTGGGCTTCACCTCGATCTGGTGACTCTGGTCCCTCCTGGACTTCACCTGGATCTGGTGACTCTGGTCCCCACCTGGACCTCTCCTGGACTGGTGACTTCTTTTCCAACATGGACCTCACAGGATCTGGTGACTCTGGTCCTCAGTTGGCCTCACCTGAACCTGGTGTCTCTCGTCCCCACTTTGACCTAACTCAGAACTGCTGAATCTTGCCCCACATAAATACGCACCGAGAACTGGTGACTCTTGTCCCCAGCTATGCCTCAATTCGACCTGATGAATCTACTCCTCACGTGGGCCTCACATGGACCTGGGACTCAGTGGATAGAGTGGCTATGGTACCAGAAGGGGTCACCTGATACTGCTGACTGTGGTCTTATTCTATGCCTCACCAGACCTAGTGATTCTGTACCCATCTGGGCCTGCATGGCCTAGTGAGTATGGTCCTCACCCAAGCATCATTGGGAACTGGATACTCTATTCCACAACTGGCCCTCACTTCATAGGGACCTCTGGTCCCATTCTGGGCCGCAAAGTAAGCTGGTTACTCTGGTTCCCCCTGGGCCTCACCCTTACCTGGTGACTCTGGTCACCCTTGGGCTTCACTTGGGTTTGGTGTCGGTCCTTAGCTGGTCCGCTCCTGGATCTGGTGACTGGTCGCCACCAGGGCCTCACCTGGACTAGGTGATCCTGTTGTCACTGCGCCTGACCTGGACCTTGTGATTGTGGTCCCAGCTGGACTCACCTGGATCTGGTGGCTGGTTCCCATATGGGGCTCTCCTGGACCTGGTTCCTGTGGTCCCTCTGGCCTCACTTGGAACACAGTGACTCTGATCCATATTTGCGCCTCTCCTGGACCTGTTGATCTGGTCCTTACCTGGGCATCATTGGGACCTGGATACTCTCTTATATACCTGGGCCTCACCTGGACCTGGTGACTGTGGTCCCACCTGGGCCTCACCTGGACGAGGTGACTCTTTCCCACAGGGACCTCACCTGGACCTGGTGACTCAGGTCCTCATATGGGCATCATGGGACCTGGTTTCTCAGTTCCACATCGGGGCCTCACCTGGACCTAGTGATTCTCCTCCCCTCTGGGCCTCACCCTGACCTGTTGACTCTGGTCCCCACCTGGATATCACCAGATCCGGGTGACTCTGGTCCCCCTCTGGGACTCACCCGGAGCTGGGGACACTGGTCCTCAACTGGGCCTCAACAGGACCTGGTGAATCTACTCCTCAATTAGGCCTCATCTGGACCTTGTGACTCTTTCTCACCTGGCATCAATGGGACATGGTTACTCTTTCCCCACCTGGGCCTCACCTGGACATGATAACTTGGCTCCACACTTTGGCCTCAACTGGTCTGATGACTCTGGTCCCCACACCTAGGCCTCAATCTGGACCTGGTGACTGGTCCCCACCTGTATCTCACCTGGACCTGGTGACTCTCGTTCCCACAGGAAACACACCTGGACCTGGTGACTGTGGGGTTCTTGGAACTCACATTTACCTGGTGACTCCAGTCTCCACTAGGGCCTACCTGGATCTGGTGACTCTGGCCTGCAGGTTGGCCTCACCTGGACCTGGTAGGGGTTGCCACCTGGGCCTCAATCATACCTGGTGACTCAGGTCCCCACGTGGGCTCTTGGACCTGGTGAATCTGGTCCTTACTGGTCCTCTCCCAGACGGGGACTCTGGTCACCACCGGGGCCTCACCTGGACTGGTGAATCTGGTCCCCTTCGGCCTAACCCAGTCTGGTGACTTGTTCCCCACCTGGACCTGATTGTGTGGACTCTTCTGACCTCATTGGAACTGTGACTCTGATCCTAAGGGCCTCAACCAGATCTGGTAACTCTGGTCCTCACCTGTGGACATATGACCTGGATACTCTCTTCCACACCGGAGCCTCACCTGCACATGATGACTCTGGAACATCTCTGGGCCTACCCTGACCTGGTGACTCTGTGCCCATCTGGATGTCACCTGCACCAGGTGATTCTGGTACCCCTCTAGGACTCAACCAGATCTCGTGACTCTGGTCCTCAATGGGCCTCACCTGGACCTAGTGAATATGCTCCATCTGGCCTCATTGGACCTGGTGACTCTCGGTCCCTACCTGGCATCATCGGGACATGGTTCCACTGCATGGCCTGCAGGTTGGCCTCAGCTGGACCATGGTACTCTCGTCCCTACCTGGCATCTCGGGACATGGTTCCTCTGCATGGCCTCAGGTTGGCCTCACCTGGACCTGGTGAGTGGGGTTGCCACCTGGTCCTCACCCATACCTGGTGACACAGGTCCCCACGTGGTGCCTCACTTGACCTGGTGAATCTGGTCCTTACCTGGTCCTCACCCGGAACTGGTAACCTGGTCACCACCTGGGAATCACCTGGGCCTGGTGAATCTTCCCCATCTGGGCCTCACCACTCCTGGTACTTTTTCCCCACGTGGACCTGATTGCTGTGGACTCCTTCTTGTCGTCACTGGACCTGGTGACTCTGATGCTAACTGGGCCTCACCCAGATCTGGTGACTCTGGTCCTCACCTGTGGATATTATGACCTGGATACTCTGTTCCACGCCTGAGATCACCTGGACACGATGACTCTGGATCCCTCTGGCCTCACCCTGACATGGTGACTCTGGTCCCCATCTGGATGTCACCAGAAGGTGAATCTGGTACCCGTCTAGGCCTCAACTAGACCGGTGACTCTGGTCCTCAACTGGGCCTCACGGGACCTAGTATATGCTCCCCACCTGCGCCTCATCTGGACTGTGACTTGGTTCTACTGGGCATCATCGGACATGGTTACTCTATTCCCCACTGGGACTGACCTGATCCTGGTAACACTGGTCCTGACTTTGGCCTTTCTGTACCAGGTTACTCTGGCTCCACCTGGGCCTCACCTGTAACTGGTGACTCTGATCCTAAGCATGGCCTCACCTGACCTGGTGACTATGGTTCCCATCGGACCTCACCTGGCCTCATGTCTCGGTCCAACTGGGCCTCACAGGACCTGGTGTCTCGGTACCCACTGAGTAGCATCAGGATATGGTTACACTGTTCAATAACAGGACTCAGCTGGACCTATTACTCGGCCTTCACCTGGGCCACACTGGACATGGTGACACTGGTTCCCACCTGGGTCTCACCTGGACATGGTGAGTCAGATCCCCACCTGGTCCTCACCTATAACTGGTGATTCTCGTTCCCACATGGACAATCATATGGACCTGGTGGCTGCAGTGTTTCAAGCTTCTCATGTACCTCGTGACTCTGGTCCCACCAGGGCCTCCGGGACCTTGGTGAGTGTGGTTGCCACCTGCCCTCACCAGGACCTGGTGATTCTGGTCCACCTAGACTACCCTGGATCTGGTGACTCTGGTCCCCACCTGCTTCACCTGATTTGGGGACTCCGGTCCCCATCTGGGCCTCACCTGGCCCTGTTGACATGGTCCTCAACTGGGCAAAATTGGGACCCGGTGACTGTTCCACAACTGGCACTCACCGGACCACTTGACTCTGGTCCCCTCTGGGTCTCACGTGCCCTATGACTGTGAACCCGGCTGGCCTGACTTGGACCTGCTGACCCTGGTTGCCACCTGCGCCTGACCTCGAATGTTGACTCTGGTTCTTTCAAGGGCCTCCCCTGTACCTAGTGATCATGGTCCCCACTTGGGCCTCTGAACTGGACGTGGTGACTCTTGTCACCACCGGGGACTCACCTGGACCTGCTTACTGTGTTCCACACCTGGGCCTCAAGTAGACCTGTTGACCATGGTCCCCAAGCCGGCCTCACATGGACCTTTTGGCTCTGATCCCCGCCGGGGCCTCACGTGTCTGGTAACTCTGATCCTCACCGGGCCTCATCTGGACCTAGTGACTCTGGTCCCCACCTGGGCTTCACCTGGATCTGGTGACTCTGGTCCCCACCTGGAATTCACCTGGATCTGGTGACTCTGGTCCCCACCTGGACCTCTCCTGGACCTGTGACTCTCCTTCCAACATGGACCTCACCTGGATCTGTTGACTCTGGTCCTCAGTTTGGCCTCACCTGGACCTGGTGTCTCTCGTCCCAACTTTGACCTAACTCAGAACTGCTGAATCTTGCCCCACCTACGCCGCACCCAGACCTGGTGACTCTTGTCCCCAGCTATGCCTCAATTCGACCTGATGAATCTGGTCCTCACGTGGGCCTCACATGGACCTGGGAACTCAGCTGGATAGAGTGGCTCTGGATCCCACAGGGGCTCACCTGATACTGATGTGTGGTCTTATTCTATGCCTCACCAGGACCTAGTGATTCTGTTCCCCATCTGGGCCTGCAGACCCTAGTGACTCTGGTCCTCACCCAGGCGTCTTGGGACCTGGATACTCTATTCCACACCTGGGCCTCACTTTGACCAGGGACCTCTGGTCCCATTCTGGGCCTCAACTAAACTGGTTACTCTGGTTCCCCTCTGGGCCTCACCCTTACCTGGTGATCTTGTCACCCCTTGGGCTTCACTTGGGCCGGGTGAATCTGGTCCTTAGCTGGTCCGCACTGGATCTGGTGACTGGTGCCACCTGGGCCTCACCTGGACTTGGTGAATCCTGTTGCCACCTGCGCCTCACCTGGACCTTGTGACTGTGGTCCCTCCTGGACTCACCTGGATCTGGTGGCTCTGGTTCCCATATGGGGCTCTCCTGGACCTGGTTCCTGTGGTCTCCATCTGCCTCACCTGGAACACAATGACTCTGATCCATATTGGGCCTCTCCTGGACCTGTTGACTCTGGTCCTTACCTGGGCATCATTGGGACCTGGATACTCTCTTATACCTGGGCCTCACCTGGACCTGGTGAGTGGTCCCACTGGGCCTCACTTGGACGAGGTGACTGTTCCCACAGGGACCTACCTCGACCTGGTGACTCAGGTCCTCATATGGGCATCATGGGACCGGGTTTCTCAGTTCCACATTGGGGCTCACCTGGACCTGTGATTCTCGTCCCCTCTGGGCCTCACCCTGACGGTGACTCTGGTCCCCACCTGGATATCACCAGAACCGTGTGACACCACCCGGAGCTGGGGACACTGGTCCTCATGGCCTCAACAGGACCTGGTGAATCTACTCCTCACTTAGGCCTCGGACCTTGTGACTCTTTTCCCACCTGGCATCAATGGGACATGGTTACTCTGTTCCCCACCTGCGTCTACCTGGACATGATAATTTGCTCCACACTTTGGCTCAACTGGTCCTGATGACTCTGGTCCCCCACCTAGGCCTCAATCTGGACTGGTGACTGTCGGTCCCCACTGGGTCTCACCTGGACCTGGTGACTCTCGTTCCCACATGAACCACACCTGGACTTGGTGACTGTGGTGTTCTTGTAGACTCACATTTACCTGGTGACTCCGGTCCCCACTAGGGCCTCACCTGGATCTGGTGACTCTGGCCTGCAAGTTGGCCTCACCTGGACCTGGTGAGTGGGTTGCCACCTGGGCCTCACACATATTGTGACCCACGTCCCCACGTGGGCCTCTTGGACCTGGTGAATCTTGTCCTTACCTGGTACTTCCAGACCAGGGACTCTGGTCACCACCTTGGCCTCCCTTGGGCCTGGTGAATCTGGTCCCATCTGGGCCTCACCCAGTCCTGGTGACTTTGTTCCCCCTTGGAACTGATTGCTGTGGACTCTTTTTGCCTCACCTGGAACTGGTGACTCTGATCCTATCTGGCGTCACCCAGATCTGGTGACTCTGGAACTCACCTGGGCATCATTGTACCTGATTACTCTGTTCACACCTGAGCCTCCTGGACATGATGACTCTGGAACCTCTCTGGGCCTCACCCTGACCTGGTGACTCTGGCCCCATCTTGATGTCACCTGGACCAGTGATTCTGGTACCCCTCTAGGCCTCAACCAGATCTGGTGACTCTGGTCCTCAAATGGGCCTCACTTGGACTAGTGAATATACACGATCTGGGCCTCATATGGACCTGGTGACTCTGGTCCCTACCTGGGCTTCATCGGGACACGGTTCCTCTGCATGGCCTGCAGGTTGGCCTCACCTGGACGTGGTAACTCTGATCCCTACTTGGGCTTCATCGGGACACGGTTCCTCTGCATGGCCTGCAGGTTGGCCTCACCTGGACCTGGTGATTGGGGTTGCCACCAGGGCCTCACCCATATCTGGTGACACAGGTCCCCCCGTGGGCCTCACTTGGACCGGGTGAATCTGGTCCTTACCTGGTCCTCACCCAGAACTGGTAACTCTGGTCACCACCTGGAATCACCTGGACCGGTGAATCTGGTCCCCATCAGGGCCTCACCCAGTCCTGGTGACTTGTTCCCCACCTGGACCTGATTGCTGTGGACTCCTTCTTGGCCTCACCTGGACTGGTGACTCTGATCCTATCTGCGGGTCACCCAGACCTGGTGACTCTGGTCCTCCTGGGCATCATTGGTACCTGGTGACTCTGTTCTACACCTGAGCCTCACCTGAACATGATGACTCTGGAACCTCTCTGGGCCTCACCCTTCCCTGGTGACTCTGGTCCCCATCTGGATGTCACCTGGACCAGGTGATTCTGGTACCCCTCTAGGCCTCAACCACATCTGGTGACTCAGGTCCTCAACTGGGCCTCACCTGGACCTAGTGAATATGCTCCATGTGGGCCTCATTTGGACCTGGTGACTCTGGTCACTCACTGAGCATCATCGGGAAATGGTTCCACTGCATGGCCTGCTGGTTGGCCTCACCTGGACCTGGTAACTCTGGTCCCTACTGGGCATCATCGGGACATGGTTCCTCTGCATGGCCTGCAGTTCGCCTCATCTTGACCTGGTGAGTGGGGTTCCCACGTGGGTCTTACCCATGCCTGGTGACACAGGTCCCCACGTGGGCCTCACTTGAACCTGGTGAATGTGGTCCTTACCTAGTCCTCACCCGGAACTGGTAAATCTGGTCACCACCTGGGCATCACTAGTCCTGGTGACTTTGTTCCCCACCTGGACCTGATTGCTGTGGACACCTTCTTGGCCTCACCTGGAAGTGGTAATTCTGATCCTAACTGGGCCTCTTCCAGATCTGGTGACTCTGGTCCTCACCTGTGGACCATTATGACCTGGATACTCTGTTCCACACTGAGCCTCACCTGGACATGCTGACTCTGGATCCCTCTGGGCCTCACCCTGACATGGTTACTCTGGTCCCCATCTGGATGTCACCTAACCAGGTGAATCTGGTACCCCTCTAGGCCTCAACCAAACCTGGTGACTCTAGTCCTCAACTGGGTCTGCCCGGGACCTAGTGAATATGCTCCCCAACTGCGCCTCATCTGGACATGATGACTCTGGTCTACGTGGGCATCATCGGGACATGGTTACTCTATTCCCCACTGGGAGTGACCTGATCCTTGTAACACTGGTCTGACTTTGGCATTTTCTGTACCAGGTGACTCTGGCTCCACCTGGGCCTCACCTGTAACTGGTGACTCTTATCCTAAGCATGGCCTCACCTGACTTGGTGACCTCTGGTGCCCCATTAGGATGTGTAACCTGGACCAGTGATTCTGGTACCCCTCTAGCCTCAACCAGTTCTGGTGACTCTGGTCCTCAATTGGCTTCACCTGGACCTAGTGAATATGCTCCATCTGGGCTCATTTGGACGTGGTGACTATCGCCCTACCTGGGCATCATCGGGACATGGTTCCGCACATGGCCTGTAGGTTGGCCTCACCTGGACATGGTGAGTGGGATTGCCACCTGTGGCTAACCCATACCTGGTGACTCAGGTCCCCACGTGGGCCTCTTGGACCTGGTGAATCTGGTCCTTACCTTTCTTCTCCCCAACCTGGGGCTCTGGTCATCACCTGGGCCTCACTTGGACAGGTGAACTGGTCCCCATCTGGGCCTCACCCAGTCCTGGTTACTTTGTTCCCCACCTGGAACTGATTGCTGTGGACTCTTCTTTGCCTCACCTGGAACTGGTGACTCTGATCCTATCTGCGCGTCACCCAGATCTGGTGACTCCTGGTCCTCATCTGGGCATCATTGGTACCTGGTGACTCAGTTCCACCCCTGAACCTCACCTGGACATGATGACTCTGGAACCTCTCTGGGCCTCACCCTGTCCTGGTGACTCTGGTCCCCTATCTGGATGTCACCTGGACCAGGTGATTCTGGTACCCCTCTGAGCCTCAACCAGATCTGGTGACTCTGGTCCTCTACTGGGCCTCACCTGGACCTAGTGAATATGCTCCATCTGGGCCTCATTAGGACCTGGTGACTCTGGTCACCTACCTGGGCATCATCGGGACATGGTTCCACTGCATGGCCTGCAGGTTGGCATCACCTGGACCTGGTAACTCTGGTTCCTACATGTACATCATCGGGACACGGTTCCTCTGCATGGCGCGAAGGATGGCCTCTCCTGGACCTGGTGAGTTTGGTTGCAACCTGTGCCTCACCCGTAACTGGGGACACAGGTCCCCGCTTGGGCCTCTTGGACCTGGTGAATCTGGTCCTTACCTGGTCGTCTCCCATGCCCCCAGGGTCTCTGGTCACTACCTGGGAATCACCTGGACCTGGTGAATCTGGTCCTGACCAGGGCCTCACCCAGTCCTGGTGACTTTGTTCCCCACCTGGACCTGATTGCTGTGGACTCCTTCTTGGCCTCACCTGTAACTGGTGACTCTGATCATATCTGCGCGTCATCCCAGACCTGGTGACTCTGGTCCTCACCTGGGCATCATTGGTACCCGGTGACTCTGTTCTACACCTGAGTCTCACCTGGACATGATGACTCTGGAACCTCTCTGGGCCTCACCCTTCCCTGGTGACTGTGGTCCCCATCTGGATGTCACCTGGACCAGGGGATTCTTGTACACCTCTCGGCCTCAACCAGATCTGGTGACTCTGGTCCTCAACTGGGCCTCACCTGGACCTAGTGAATATGCTCCATCTGGGCCTCATTTGGAACCTGTGACCCTGGTCTCTAATGGGCATCATCGGGACATGGTTTCACTGCATGGCCTGCAGGTTGGACTCACCTGGACCTGGTAACTCTGGTCCCTACCTGGGCATCATCAGGGACATGGTTCCACTGCATGGCCTGCAGGTTGGCCTCACCTGGACCTGGTAACTCTGGTCCCTAGCTGGGCATCATCTGGACACTGTTCCTCTCCATCACCTGCAGGTTGGCCTCACCTGTACCTGGTGAGTGGGGTTGCCAATTGTGCCTCACCCATACATGGTGACACAGGTCCCCACGTGGGCCTAAATTGGACCTGGTGAATCTGGTCCTTACCTGGTCCTTCCCCGGAACTGGTAACTCTGGTTACCACCTGGGAATCACCTGGGCCTGGTGAATCTGGTCCCCATCTGGGCTCATCCAGTCCTGGTGACTTTGTTCCCCACATGGACCTGATTGATGTGGACTCCTTCTTGGCCTCACCTGGAACTGGTGACTCTGATCCTATCTGCGCGTCACCCAGACCTAGTGAATCTGGTCCTCAACTGGCATCATTGGTACCTGGTGCCTCTGTTCCACACCTGAGCCTCACTTGGACATGATGACTCTGGAATCTCTCTGGGCCTCACCCTGACCTGGTGACTCTGGTCCCCATCTCGTTGTCACCTGAACCAGGTGATTCTGGTACCCTTATAGGGCTCAACCAGATCTGGTGACTCTGGTCCTCAACTGGTCCTCACCTAGACCTAGTGAATATGCTCCATCTGGGCCTCATTTGGACATGGTGATTCTGATCCCTACCTCGGCATTACCGGGACATGGTTCCACTGCATGGCCTGCAGGTGTGCCTCACCTGGACCTGATAACTCTAGACCCCACCTGGGCATCATCAGGACATGGTTCCTCGGCATGGCCTGCAGGTTGGCCTCACTTGGACCTAGTGAGTGGGGTTTTCACCTGAGACTCACCCATGCCTGGTGACACAGGTCCCAACGTGGGCCTCACGTGGACCTGGTGAATCTCGTCCTTACCTTGTCCTCACCCGGAACTGGTATCTCTGGTCATCACCTGGGAATCACCTGGACATTGTGATTCTGGTCCCCATTGGGCCTCATCCAGTCCTGGTGACTTTGTTCCCACCTGGACCTGATTGCTGTGTACTCCTTATGGCCCTCACCTGGAAGTAGTGACTCTGATCCTAACTGGGCCTCACCCAGATCTGGTGACTGTGGTCCTCACCTATGGACCATTATGACCTGGATACTCTGTTCCTCACCTGAGCCTCACCTGGACATGATGACTCTGGATCCCCTCTGGGCCTCAGCCTGACATGGTGACTCTGGTCCCTATCTGGATGTCACCTAGACCAGGTGAATATGTTACCCCTCCAAGCCTCAACTAGACCTGGTGACTCTGGTCCTCAACTTGGCCTAAACGGGACCTAGTGAATATGCTCCCCACCTGCACCTCATCGGGAGCTGGTGACTCTGGTTCTACCTGGGCATCATCGGGACATGGTTACTCTATTCCACACTGGGACTGCCCTGATCCTGGTAACTCTGGTCCTGACTTTGGCCTCTTCTGTACCAGGTGACTCTGGCTCCACCTGGTCCTCACCTGTAACTGGTGATTTGCGTTCCCACATGGACATCATGTGACCTGGAGGCTGCAGTGTTTCTAGCTTCTCATGTACCTCGTGACTCTGTTCCCCACCAGGGCCTCACCGGGACCTGGTGTGTGTGGTTGCCACCTGCACCTCACCTGGACCTGGTGATTCTGGCCTGCACCTGAGACTTACCCTGGATCTGGTGACTGTGGTCTCCACCTGGGCTTCACCTGGATTGGGGACTCCGGTCCCCATCTGGGCCACACCTGGCCCTGTTGACCATGGTACTCAACTGGGCAAAATTGGGACCTGGTGACTGTGTTCCACACCTGGACCTCACCTGGACCAGGCGACTCTGGTCCCCCCTCTGGGTCTCACCGTGCCATGGTGACTGTGAATACAACTTTGGCCTGACTTGGACCTGCTGACCCTGGTTCTCACCTGCGACTGACATCGTACTGTTGACTCTGGTACTTTCAAGGGCCTCCCCTGGACCTGGTGATCCTGGTCCCCACCTGGGCCTCACCTGGACGTGGTAACTTTTTTCACCACCGGTTACTCACCTAGACCTGGTTACTGTGTTCCACACCTGAGCCTCAAGTAGACCTGTTGACCATGGTCCCCAAGCCGGCCTCACATGGACCTGTTGCCTCTGATCCCCACGGGGGCCTCTCGTGTACCTGGTAACTCTGGTCCTCACCTGGGCATCATTGGTCCTGGTGACTCTGTTCCATACCTGAGGCTCCCCTGGACATGATGTCTCTGGAACATCTCTGGCTATCAACCTGACCTGGTGACTCTGGTCCCCATATGGATGTCACCTGGACCAGGGGATTTTGGTACCCCTCTGGGCCTCAACCAGGTCTGGTGACTCTGATCCTCAAATGGGCCTCACCTGGACCTAGTGAATATGCTCCGTCTGGGCCTCATTTGGACCTGGTGACTCTGGTCCCTACCTGGGCATCATCGGGACATGATTCCACTGCATGACCTGCAGGTTGGCCTCACCTGGACCTGGTAACTCTCGTCCCTACCTGCATTATCGGGACATGGTTCCACTGCATGGCCTGTAAGTTGGCCTCATCTGGACCTGGTAACTCTCGTGCCTACCTGAGCATCTTTGGGACCTGTTTCCTCTGCATGGCCTGCAGGTTGGCCTCACCTGGAACTGGTGAGTGGGTTTGTCACCTGGGCCTCAGCCTTGCCTAGTGACACAGGTCCCCACGTGGGCCTCACTTGGACCTGGTGAATCTGGTCCTTACCTGGTGGTCACCCGGAACTGGTAACTCTGGTCACCACATGGGAATCCCCTGGGCCTGGTGAATCTGGTCCCCATCTGGGCCTCACCCAGTCCTGTTGACTTTCTTCCCCACCTGGACCTGATTGCTGTGGACTCCTTCTTGGCTAACCTGGAACTGCTGACTCTGATGCTAACTGGGCCTCACCCAGATCTGGTGACTCTGGTCCTCACCTGTGGACCATTATGACCTGGATACTCTGTTCCACACCTGAGCCTCACCTGGATATGTTGACTCTGGATCCCCTCTGGGCCTCAGCCTGACTTGGGGACTCTGGACCCCATCTGGTTGTCACCAGACCAGGTAAATCTGGTACCCCTCTAGGCCTCACCTAGACCTGGTGAC
The DNA here is from genome assembly GCF_011100685.1 of Canis lupus familiaris. Classification (NCBI taxonomy): domain Eukaryota; kingdom Metazoa; phylum Chordata; class Mammalia; order Carnivora; family Canidae; genus Canis; species Canis lupus. The sequence goes on along the minus strand of NW_023331094.1, from coordinate 31,797 downwards.
TCTGGTCCTCAACTGGGCCTCAACGGGACTTGGTGAACATACTCCCCACCTGCGCCACATCTGGGCCTGGTGACTCTGGTTCTACCTTGGCATCATCGGGACATGGTTACTCTATTCCCAATTGGAGTGACCTGATCCTGGTAACTCTGGTCCTGACTTTGGCTTCTTCTGTTCCAGGTGAGTCTGGCTCCACCTGGGCCTCACCTGTAACTGGTGACTCTGATCCTAAGCATGGCCTCACCTGACCTGGTGACTGTGGTTCCCATCGGGACCTCAGCTGGACCTCATGTCTCTGGTCCCACTTAGGCCTCACCAGGATTTGGTGTCTCTGCCACCAACCTGGGTAGAATCAGGATATGGTTACACTGTTCACTAACAGTAACACAGCCGGACCTATTAACTCTGGTCTTCACCTGGGCCACACCTGGACATGGTGACACTGGTTCCCACCTGGGTCTCACCTGGACATGGTGAGTCGGATCCCCCCCTGGTCCTCATCTGTAACTGGTGATTCTCGTTCCCACATGGACATCATGTGGACCTGGTGGCTGCAGTGTTTCTAGCTTCTCATGTACCTCGTGACTCTGGTCCCCACCAAGGACTCACCGGGACCTGGTGTGTGTGGTTGCCACCTCCGCCTCACCTGGACCTGGTGATTCTGGTCTGCACCTGAGACTAACCTGGATCTGGTGACTGTGGTCCCAACCTGGGCTTCACCTGGATTTGGGGACTCCGGTCCCCACCTGGGCCTCACCTGGTCCTGTTGTCCATGGTCCTCACCTGGGCAAAATCGGACCCGGTGACTGTGTTCCACACCTGGACCTCACCTGGACCACATGACTCTGGTCCCCCTCTGGGTCTCACCATTCCCTAGTGACTGTGAAACCCACTTTGGCCTGACTTGGACCTCCTGACACTTGTTGCCACCTGCACCTGACCTCGAACTGTTGACTCTGGTTATTTCAAGGTCCTCCCCTGTACCTGGTGATCCTGGTCCCCACCAGGGCCTCATCTGGACATGGTGACACTTTTCACCACGGAGGACTCACCTGGTCCTGTTTACTATGTTCCACTCCTGGGCCTCAAGTAGACCTGTTGACCATGGTCCCCAAGCCGGCCTCACATGGACCTGTTGCCTCTGATCCCCACCGAGGCCTCACGTGTACCTGGGAACTCTGGTCCTCACCTGGGCCTCAACCGGACCTAGTGACTCTGGTCCCCAACTGGGCTTCACCTGATCTGGTGATTCTGGTCCACACCTGGACCTCTCCTGGACCTGGTGACTCTCTTTCCAACATGGACCTCACCTGGATCTGGTGACTCTGGTCCTCAGTATGGCCTCACCTGGACCTGGTGTCTCTCGTCCCCATTTTGACCTAACTCAGAACTGCTGAATCTTGCCCCACCTAGGCCGCACCCAGACCTGGTGACTCTTGTCCCCAGCTATGCCTCAATTCGACCTGATGAATCTGGTCCTCACGTGGCCCTCACATGGACCTGCGACTCAGATGGATAGAGTGGCTCTGGTTCCCACAAGGGGCTCACCTGATACTGCTGACTGGGGTGTGTTTCTATGCCTCACCAGGACCTAGTGATTCTGTTCCCCATCTGGGCCTGCATGGCCCTAGTGACTCTGGTCCTCACCCAAGCATCACTGGGATCTGGATACTCTATACCCCATATGAGCCTCACTTTGAACAGTGACCTCTGGTCCCATTCTGGGCCTCAAACTAAATGGTTACTCTGGTTCCCCCTCTGGGCCTCACCCTTACCTGGTGACTCTGGTCACCCCTTGGGGTTCACTTGGGCCTGGTGATTCTGGTCCTTAGCTGGTCTGCACCTGGATGTGTTGACTTGTCACCACCTGGGCTTCACCTGGACTTGGTGAATCCTGTTGCCACCTGCACCTCACCTGGACCTTGTGACTGTGGCCACACCTGGACCTCACCTGGATCTGGTGGCTCTGGTTCCCATATGGGGCTCTTTTGGACCTGGTACCTGTGGTCTCCATCTGGCCTCACCTGGAACACAATGACTCTGATCCATATTTGGACCTCTCCTGGACCTGTTGACTCTGGTCCTTACCTGCGCATCATTGGGACCTGGATACTCTCTTATATAACTGGGCCTCACCTGGACCTGGAGATTGTGGTCCCACTTGGGCCTCACCTGGACGAGGTGACTGGTTCCCACAGGGACCTCACCTGGACCTGGTGACTCAGGTCCTCATATGGTCATCATGGAACCTTGTTTCTCAGTTCCACATCGGGGCCTCACCTGGACTTAGTGATTCTCTTCCCCCTCTGGGCCTCTTCCTGACGTGCAGACTCTGGTTCCCACCTGGACATCACCAGAACCGGGTGACTCTGGTCCCCCTCTGGGACTCACCCGGAGCTTGGGACTCTGGTCCTCAGCTGGGCCTCAACAGGACCTGGTGAATCTACTCCTCACTTAGACCTCGTCTGGACCTTGTGACTCTTTTCCCACCTGGCATCAATGGGACATGGTTACTGTGTTCCCCACCTGGGCCTCACCTGGACATGATAACTTTGCTCCACACTTTGGCCTCAACTGGTCCTGATGACTCTGGTCCCCCCACCTAGGCCTCAATCTGGACCTGGTGACTGTGGTCCCCACCTCTTTCTCACCTGGACCTGGTGACTCTCGTTCCCAGATGAACCACACCTGGAACTTGTGACTGTGGTGTTCTTGTAGACTCACATTTACCTGGTGACTCCGGTCCCCACTAGGGCCTCACCTGGATCTGGTGACTCTGGCCTGCAGGTTGGCCTCACCTGGACCTGGTGAGTGGGGTTGCCACCTGGGGCTCACCCTGACATGGTGACTCTGGTCCCCATCTGGATGTCACCTTGACCAGGTGAATCTGGTACCCCTCTGGGCCTCAACTAGACCTGGTGACACTGGTCCTCAACTGGGCCTCACCGGGACCTAGTGAATATGCTCCCCACCTGCGCCTCATCTAGACCTGGTGACTCGGGTTCTACCTGGGCATCATCGGGTCATGGTTACTCTATTCCCCACTGGGACTGACCTGATCCTGGTAACTCTGGTCCTGACTTTTGGCTCTTCTGTACCAGGTGACTCTGGTCACCATACATGGTGACACAGGTCCCCGGTGGGCCCAGTATGACCTGGTGAATCTCGTCCTTACATGGTCCTCACCCGTACCTGGTTACCCTGGTCACCACCTGGGAATCACCTGGACCTGGTGAATCTGGTCCCCATCTGGTCGTCACCCAGTCCTGGTGACTTTGTTCCCCTCTGGACCTGATTGCTGTGGACTCCTTCTTGGGCTCAACTGGAAGTGGTGACTCTGATCCTACCTGGGCCTCACCCAGATCTGGTGACTGTGGTCCTCACCTGTGGACCATTATGACCTGGATACTCTGTTAAACACCTGAGCCTCACCTGGACATGATGACTCTGGATCCCCTCGGGGCCTCACCCTGACATGGTGACTCTGGTCCCCATCTGGATGTCACCTAGACCAGGTGAATCTGTTACCCTTCTAGGGCTCAAATAGACCTGGTGACACTGGTCCTCAACTGGGTGTCACCGAGACCTAGTGAATATGCTCCCCACCTGCGCCTCATCTGTACCTGGTGACGCTGGGTCTACCTGGGCATCATCGGGACATGGTTACTCTGTTCCCCACTGGGAATGTCCCGATCCTGGTAACTCTGGTCCTGATTTTGGCCTCTTCTGTACCAGGTGACTCAGGCTCCACCTGGGCCTCACCTGTAACTGGTGACTCTGATCCAAAGCATTGCCTCTCCTGACCTGGTGACTGTGGTTCTCATCGGGACCTCACCTGGACCTCGTGTCCCTGGTCCAACCTGGGCCTCACCAGGACCTGGTGTCTCTGGTACCCACCTGGGTAGCATCAGGATATGGTTACACTGTTCACTAACAGTGACCAAGTCGGACCTATTAACTCTGGTCTTCACCTGGACCACACCTGGACATGGTGACATTGGTTCCCACCTGGGTCTCACCTGGAAATGGTGAGTCAGATACCCACCTGGTCCTAACCTATAACTGTTGATTCTCGTTCCCACATGGACATCATGTGGACCTGGTGGCTGCGGTGTTAATAGTTTGTCATGTACCTTGTGACACTGGTCCCCACCAGGGCCTCACCGAGACCTGGTGATTGTGTTTGCCACCTGCACCTCACCTGGACCTGGTGATTCTGATCTGCACCTGAGACTACCCTGGATCTGGTGACTGTGGTCCCCACCTGGGCTTCACCTGGATTTGGGGACTCTGGTCCCCATCTGAGCCTCACCTTGCCCTGTTGACCATGGTCCTCAACTGGCCAAAATTGGGAACCGGTGACTGTGTTCCACAACTTGACCTCACCTGGACCACGTGACTCTGGTGCCCCTCTGGGTCTCACCATTCCCTAGTGACTGTGAACCCCACTTTCTCCTTACTTGGACCTGCTGACCCTGGTTGAAACCTGCGCCTGACCTCGAACTGTTGACTCTGGTTCTTTCAAGGGCCTCCCCTGTACCTGGTGATCCTGGTCCCCCCTGGGCTTCACATGGATCTGGTGACTCTGGTCCCCACCTGGACTTCACCTGGATCAGGTGACTCTGTACCCCACCTGGACCTCTCCTGGACCTCGTGACTCTCTTTCCAACATGGACCTCACCTGGATCTGGTGACTCTGGTCCTCCGTTTGGCCTCACCTGGACCTGGTGTCTCTCGTCCCCACTTTGACCTAACTCAGAACTGCTGAATCTTGCCCCACCTAGGCCGCACCCAGACCTGGTGACTCTTGTCCCCAGCTATGCCTCAATTCGACCTGATGAATCTGGTCCTCACGTGGGACTCACCTGGTCCTGGTACTCAGCTGGATAGTGTGGCTCTGGTTCTCACAAGGGGCTCACCTGATACTGCTGAATGTGGTCTGATTCTATGCCTCACCAGGACCTAGTGATTCTGTTCCCCATATGGGCCTGCATGGCCCTAGTGACTCTGGTCCTCACCCAGGCGTCATTGGAACCTGGATACTCTATTCCACACCTGGGCATCTCTTTGACCAGGGACCTCTGGTCCCATTCTGGGCCTCAAACTAAACTGGTTAATCTGGTTCACCCTCTGGGCCTCACCCTACCCTGGTGACTCTGGTCACCCATTGTGCTTCACTTGGGCCTGGAGAATCTGGTCCTTAGCTGTTCCACACCTGGATCCTGTGACTGGTCGCCACCTGGGCCTCACCTGGACTTGGTGAATCCTGTTGCCTCCTGCGCCTCACCTGGAACTTGTGACTGTGGTCCCACCTGGACCTCACCTGGACGAGGTGACTGGTTCCCACAGGGACCTCACCTGGACCTGGTGACTCAGGTCCTCATATGGGCATCATGGGACCTGGTTTCTCAGTTCCACATCGGGGCCTCACCTGGACCTAGTGATTCTTGTCCCCCTCTGGGCCTCACCCTGACGTGGTGACTCTGGTCCCCACCTGGATATCCCCAGAACCGGGTGACTCTGGTCCCCCACTGGGACTCACCTGGAGCTGGGGACACTGGTCCTCAGCTGATCCTCAACAGGACCTGGTGAATCTACTCCTCACTTAGGCCTCGTCTGGACCTTGTGTCTCTTTTCCCACCTGACATCAATGGGACATGGTTACTCTGTTCCCCACCTGGGCCTCACCTGAACATGATAACTTTGATCCACACTTTGGCCTCAACTGCTCCTGATGACTCTCGTCCCACCTCCTAGGCCTCACTCTGGACCTGGTGACTGTGGTCCCCACCTGGGTCTCACCTGGGCCTGGTGACTCTCGTTCCCACATGAACCACACCTGGACCTGGTGACTGTGGTGTTCTTGTAGACTCACATTTACCTGGTGACACCGGTCCCCACTAGGGCCTCACCTGGATCTGCTGACGGTGGCTTGCAGGTTGGCCTCACGTGGACCTGCTGAGTGGGGTTGCCACCTGAGCTTCACCTATACCTGGTGACTCAGGAACCCACGTGGTTCTCTTGGACCTGGTGAATCTGGTCCTTACATGGTCCTCTCCCAGACCCGGAGATTCTGGTCACCACCTGGGCCTCCCCTGGACCTGGTGAATCTCTTCCCCCTCTGGGCCTCACCCAGTCCTGGTGACTTTGTTCCCCACCTGGACCTGATTGCTTTGGACGCTTTCTTGGCCTCACCTGGAACTGGTGACTCTTATCCTCTCTGCGCGTGACTCAGGCCGGGTGACTCTGGTCCTTACCTGGGCAACATTGGTACCTGGTGACTCTGTTCCACACCTGAGCCTCACCTGGACATGATGACTCTGGAACCTCTCTGGGCCTCACCCTGACATGGTGACTCTGGTCCCCATCTGGATGTCACCTGAACCAGGTGATTCTGGTACCCCTCTAGGGCTAAAAAATTTCTGGTGTCTCTGGTCCTCAACTTGGCCTCGGCTGGACCTAGTGAATATGCTCCATCTTGACCTCATTTGGACCTGGTTACTCTGGTCCCTACCTAGGCATCATGGGGACCTGGTTCCATTGCATGGCCTACAGGTAGGCCTCACCTGGACCTGGTGAGTGGGGTTGCCACTTGGGCCTCACACATACCTGGTTACACAGGCCCCTACGTGGGCCTCACTTGGACGTGGTGTATCTGGTAATTCTGGTCACCACCTGGGAATCACCTGGACCTGGTGAATCTGATAACTCTGGTCACCACCTAGGAATCACCTGAACCTGGTGAATCTGTGTCCCCATCTGGGCCTCACCCAGTCCTGGTGACTTTTTTCCCCACATGGACCTGATTGCTGTGGACTCCTTCTTAGCCTCACCTGGAACTATTGACTCTGATCCTAACTGGGCCTCACCCAGATCTGGTGACTCTGGTCCTCACCTGTGGACCATTATGACCTGGATACTCTGTTCCACACCTGAGACTCACCTGGACATGATGACTCCAAATCCCCTCTGGGCCTCTCCCTGACATGGTGACTCTGGTCCCCATCTGGACGGCACCTAGACCAGGTGAATCTGGTACCCCTCTAGGACTCAACTTGACCTGGTGACTCTGGTCCTCAACTGGGCCTCACCGGGACCTAGTGAACATGGTCCCCAAGTGCGCCTCATCTGGACCTGGTGACTCTGGTTCTACCTGGGCATCACCGGTACATGGTTACTCAATTCCCCACTGGGACTGCCCTGATCCTTGTAACTCTGGTCCTGACTTTGCCCTCTTCTATACCAGGTGACTCTGGCTCCACCTGGGCCTCACCTGTAACTGGTGACTCTGATTCAAAGCATGGCCTCACCTGACATGGTGACTGTGGTTCCAATGGGGACCTCAACTGGACCTCAGGTCTCTGGTCCCATCTCGGGGTCACCCGGAACTGGTGTCTCTGGTACCCACCTGTGTAGCATCAGGATATCGTTACACTGTTCACTAACAGTGACCCAGCCGGACCTATTAACTCTAGTCTTCACCTGGGCCACACCTGGACATGGTGACACTGGCTCCCACCAGGGTCTCACCTGGACATGGTGACTCAGATCCCCACTTGGTCCTCACCTGTAACTGGTGATTCTCGTTCCCACATGGACATCATGTGGATCTGGTGGCTGCAGTGTTTCTAGCTTCTCATGTACCTCGTGACTCTGGTCCCCATAGGGCCTCACCGGGACCTGGTGAGTGTGGTTGCCACCTGCACCAAACCTGGACCTGGTGATTCTGGTCTGCACCTGAGACTACCCTGGATCTGGTGACTGTGGTCTCAACCTGGGCTTCACCTGGATTTGGGGACTCCGGTCCCCATCTGGGCCACACCTGGCCCTGTTGACGATGGTCCTCAACTGTGCAAAATTGGGACCCGGTGACTGTGTTCCACAACTGGACCTCACCTGGACCATGTGACTCTGGTCCCCCTCTGGGTCTCACCGTGTCCTAATGACTCTGAACCCCACTTTGGCCTGACTTGGACCTGCTGTCCTTGGTTGCCCCCTGTGCCTGACCTCGAACTGTTGACTCTGGTTCTTGCAAGGGCCTCCCCTGTACCTGGTGATCCTGGTCCCCACCTGGGTCTCACTTGGACGTGGTGACTCTTGTCACCACCGGGGACTCACCTGGACCTGGTTACTGTGTTCCACACATGGGCCTCAAATACACCTGTTGACCATGGTCCCCAAGCCGGCCTCACATGGAGCTGTTGCCTCTGATTCCCACCGTGGCCTCACGTGTACCTGGTAACTCTGGTCCTCACCTGGGCCTAAACTGGACCTAGTGACTCTGGTCCCCACCTGTGCTTCACTTGGATCTGTTGACTCTGGTACCCACCGGGACTTCACCTGGATCTGGTGACTCTGGTCCCAACCTGGACCTCTCCTGGACCTGGTGACTCTCTGTCCAACATGGAACTCACCTGGATCTGGTGACTCTGGTCCTCAGTTTGGTCTCACATGGCCCTGGTGTCTCTCGTCCCCACTTGGACCTAACTCAGAACTGCTGAATCTTGCCCCACATAGGCCGCATGCAGACCTGGTGACTCTTGTCCCCAGCTATGCCTCAATTCGACCTGATGAATCTGGTCCTCACGTGGGCCTCACATGGACCTGGGACTCAGCTGGATAGAGTGGCTCTGGTTCCCACAAGGGGCTCACCTGTTCTTGCTGACTGTGGTCTTATTCCATGCCTCACCAGGACCAAGTGATTCTGTTCCCCATTTGGGCCTGCATGGCCCTAGAGACTCTGGTCCTCACCCAGGCATCATTGGGACCTGGATACTCTATTCCACACCTGGGCCTCACTTTGACCAGGGACCTCTGGTCCCATTCTGGGCCTCAAACTAAACTGGTTACTCTGGTTCCCCCTCTAGGCCTCACCCTTACCTGGTGACACTGGTCACCCCTTGGGCTTCACCTGGGCCTGGTGAATCTGGTCCTTAGCTGGTCCTCACATGGATCTGGTGACTGGTCGCCACCTGGGCCTCACCTGGACTTGGGGAATCCTGTTGACACCTGCGCCTCACCGGGACCTTGTGACTCTTTTCCCACCTGGCATCAATGGGACATGGTTACTCTGTTCCCCACCTGGGCCTCACCTGGATATGATAACTTGGCTCCACACTTTGGCCTCAACTGGTCCTGATGACTCTGGTCCGCCCACCTAGCCCTCAATCTGGACCTGGTGACTCTGGTCCCCACCTGGGTCTCACCTGGACCTGGTTTCTCTCGTTCCCACATGACCACACCTGGACTTGGTGACTGTGGTGTTCTTGTAGGCGCACATTTACCTGGTGACTCCGGTCCCCACTAGGGCCTCACGTGGATCTGGTGACTCTGGCCTGAAGGTTGGCCTCACCTGGACCTGGTGAGTGGGGTTGCCACGCCGTACCTTGTGACTGTTCCCCACGTGGGCCTCTTGGACCTGGTGAAACTGGTCCTTACCTGGTCCACTCCCAGACCCGGGGACTCTGGTCACCACCTGGGCCTCACCTGGACCTGTTGAATCTGGTCCCCATCTGAGCCTCACCCAGTCCTGGTGACTGTGTTCCCCACCTGGACCTGATTGCTGTGGACTCTTTCTTGGCCTCACCTGGAACTGGTGACTCTGATCCTATCTGCGCGTCACACAGATCTGGTCACTCTGGTCCTCACCTGTGGACCACTATGACCTGGACACTGTGTTCCACACCTGAGCCTCACCTGGACATGTTGACTCTGGAGCCCCTGTGGGCTTCACCCTGACCTGGTGACTCTGGTCCCCATCTGGATGTCACCTGTACCAGGTGATTCTGGTACCCCTCTAGGCCTCAACCAGATCTGGTGACTCTGGTCCTCAACTGGGCCTCACCTGGACCTAGTGAATATGCTCCATCTGGGCCTCATTTGCCCCTGGTGACTCTGGTCCCTACCTGGGCATCATCGGGACATGGTTCCACTGCATGACCTGCAGGTTGGCCTCACCTGGACCTGGTAACTCTGTTCCCTACCTTGGCATCATCGGGACATGGTTCCACTGCATGGCCTGCAGGTTGGCCTCTCCTGGACCTGGTAACTCTAGTCCCTACCTGGGCATCATCGGGACATGGTTCCTCTGCATGGCCTGCAGGTTTCCCTCACCTGGACCTGGTGAGTGGGGTTGACACCTGGGCCTCACCCATGCCTGGTGACACAGGTCCCCACGTGGGTCTCACTTGGACCTGGTGAATCTGGTCCTTACCTGGACCTCACCCGGAACTGGTAACTCTGGTCTCCACCTGGGAATAACCTGGACCTGTTGAATCTGGTCCCCATCTGTGCCTCACCCAGTTCTGGTGACTTTGTTCCCCACCTGGGCCTGATTGCTGTGGAATCCTTTTGGCCTCACCTGAACTGGTGACTCTGATCCTAACTGGGTCTCACCCAGATCTGGTGACTCTGGTCCTCACCTGTGGACCATTATGACCTGGTTACTGTGTTCCACACCTGGGCCTTAAGTAGACCTGTTGACCATGGTCCCCAAGCCGGCCTCACATGGACCTGTTGCCTCTGATCCCCACCGGGGCCTCACGTGTACCTTGTAACTCTGGTCCTCACTTGTGCCTCATCTGGACCTAGAGACTCTGGTCTCCACCTGGGCTTCACCTGGTTCTGGAGACTCTGGTCCCCATCTGGACTTCACCTGGATCTGGTGACTCTGGTCCCAATCTGGACTTGGTATCTCTCTTGCCCACTTTGACCTAACTCAGAACTGCTGAATCTTGCCCCACCTATTATGCACCCAGACCTGGTGACTCTTGTCCCCAGCTATTCCTCAATTCGACCTGATGAATCGGGTCTCACATGGACCTCACATGTACCTGGGACTCAGCTGGAAAGAGTGGCTCTGGTTCCCACAAGGGGCTCACCTGATACTGCTGACTGTGGTCTTATTCTATGCCTCACCAGGACCTAGTGATTCTGTTCCCCATCTGGGCCTGCATGGCCTTAGTGACTCTGGTCCTCACCCAGGCATCATTGGGACCTGGATACTCTATTCCACACCTGGGCCTCACTATGACAAGGGACCGCTGGTCGCATTCTGGGCCTCAAACTAAACTGGTTACTCTGGTTCCCCCTCTGAACCTCACCCTTACCTGGTGACTCTGGTCACCCTTTGGGCTTCACTTGGGCCTGGTGAATCTGATCCTTAGCAGGTCCGCACCTTGATGGTGATTAGTCGCCACCTGGGCCTCACCTGGACTTGGTGAATCCTGTTGCCACCTGCGCCTCACCTGGTACTTGTAGCTGTGGTCCCACCTGGACCTCACCTGGATCTGGTTGCTCTGGTTCCCATATGGGTCTCCCCTGGACCTGGTTCCTGTGGTCTCCATATGGCCTCACCTGGATCACAATGACTCTGATCCATATTTGGGCCTCTCCTGGACCTGTTGACTCTGGTCCTTACCTGGGCATCATTGGGACATGGATACTCTCTTACATACCTGGGCCTCACCTGGAACTGGTGACTCAGGTCCTCATATGGGCATCTATCCACCTGGTTTCTCAGTTCCACATCGGGACCTCAACTGGAGATAGTGATTCTCGTCCGACTCTGGGTGTCACCCTGACATGCTGACACTGATCCCCACCTGGATATCAACAGAAGCGGGTGACGCTGGTCCCCCTCTGGGACTCACGCGGAGCTGGAGACCCTCGTCCTCAACAGGGCGTAAACAGGACCTGGTGAATCTACTCACTAAGGCCTCGTCTGGACCTTGTGACTCTTTTCCCACCTGGCATCAATGGGACATGGTTACTCTGTTCCCCACCTGGGCCTCACCTGGACATGATAACTTTGCTCCACACTTTGGCCTCAACTGGTCCTGATGACTCTGGTCCCCCCACCTAGGCCTCAATCTGGACCTGGTGACTGTGGTCCCCACCTGGGTCTCACCTGGACCTGGTGACTCTCGTTCCCACATGAACCACACCTGGACCTGGTGACTGTGGTTTTTTTGTAGACTCATATTTACCTGGTGACTCCGGTCCCCACTAGGGCCTCACGTGGATCTGGTGACTTTGGCCTGCGGGCTGGCCTCACCTGGACCTGGTGAGTGGGGTTGCCACCAGGACCTCACCCATACCTGGTGACTCTGTCCCCACAAGGGCCTCTTGGATCTGGTGAATCTGGTCCTTACCTGGTCCTCTCCCAGACCTGGGGACTCTGGTCACCACCTGGGCCTCACCTGGACCTGGTAAATCTGGTCCCCATCTGGGCCTCACCCAGTCCTGGTGGCTTTGTTCCCCACCGGGACCTGATTGCTGTGGACTCTTTCTTGGCCTCACCTGGAACTGGTGACTCTGATCCTATGTGTGCGTCACCCAGATCTAGTCGCTCTGGTCCTCACCTGTGGACCATTATAACCTGGATACTCTGTTCCACACCTGAGCCTCACCTGGTCATGATGACTCTGGATCCCCTCTGGGCCTCAGCCTGACATGGTGACTTTGGTCCCCATCTGGATATCACCAATACCAGGTGAATCTGGTACCCCTCTATGCTTCAACTAGACCTGGTGACTCTGGCCCTCAACTGGGCCTCAACGGGACCTAGTGAACATGCTCCCCACCTGCGCCTCATCTGGACCTGGTGACGCTGGTTCTACCTGGGCATCATCGGGACATGGTTACTTTATTCCCCACTGGGACTGACCTGATCCTGGTAACTCTAGTCCTAACTTTGACCTCTTCTGTACCAGGTGACTCTGGCTCAACCTGGGCCTCACCTGTAACTGGTGACTCTGACCTAAGCATGGCCTCACCTGATCTGGTACTGTGGTTCCCATCGGGACCTCACCTGGACCTCATGTCGCTTGTCCCACCTGGGATTCACCAGGCCTTCGTGTCTCTGGTCCCCACCTGGGTAGCATCAGGATATGGTTACACTGTTCACTAACAGTGACCCACCCGGACCTATTAACTGTGGTCTTCACCTGGGGAACACCTGGACATGGTGACACTGGTTCCCACCTAGGTCTCACCTGGACATGGTGAGTCTGATCCCCAACTGTGCCTCAATGTAACTGGTGATTCTCGTTCCCTCATGGACATCATGTGGACCTGGTGGCTGCAGTGTTTCTATCTTCTCATGCACCTCGTGGCCTGGTCCCCACCGGGGCCTCACCGGGACCTGGTGAGTGTGGTTGCAACCTGCACCTCACCTGGACTTTGCTGATTCTTGTCTGCCCCTGAGACTACCCTGGATGTGGTGACTGTGGTCCCCACCTGGGCTTCACCTGGATTTGGGGACTCCGGTCCCCATCTGGGCCTCACCTGGCCCTGATGACCATGGTCCTCAACTGGGCACAATTGGGACCCGGTGACTGTGTTCCACAACTGGACCTCACCTGCACCATGAGACTCTGGTCCCCCTCTGGGTCTCACCGTGCCCTAGTGACTGTGAATCCAACTTTGGCCTGACTTGGAAATGCTGACGCTGGTTGCCACCTGCGCCTGACCTCGAACTGTTGACTCTAGTTCGTTCAAGGGCTTACCCTGTACCTGGTGATCCTGGTCCCCACCTGGGACTCACCTGGACGTGGTGACTCTTGTCACCACCGGGGAATCACCTGGACCTGCTTACCTTGTTCCACATCTGGGCCACAAGTAGACTTGTTGACCATGGTCTCCAAGCCGGCCTCACATGGACCTGTTGCCTCTGATCCCCACCGGGGCCTCACGTGTACCGGATATCTCTGGTCCTAACCAGGGCCTCATCTGGACCTACAGACTCTGGTCCCCACCTGGGCTTCACCTGATTCTGGTGACTCTGGTCCCACCTGGACCTCTCCTGGACCTGGTGACTCTCTTTCCAACATGGACCTCACCTGGATCTGGTGCCTCTGGTCCTCAGTTTCGCCTCTCCTGGACCTGGTGTCTCTCATCCCCACTTTGACCTAACTCAGAACTGCTAAATCATGCCCCACCTAGGCCGCACCCAGACCTGGTGACTCTTGTCCCCAGCTATGCCTCAATTCGACCTGATGAATCTTGTCCTCACGTGGGCCTCACATGGACGTGGGACTCAGCTGGATTGAGTGGCTCTGGTTCCCACAAGGGGCTCACCTGATTCTGGTGACTCTGGTCTTATTCTATGCCTAACCAGGAAATAGTGATTCTGTTCCCCATTTTCGCCTGCATGACCCTAGTGACTCTGGTCCTCACCCAGGCATCATTGGGATCTGGATAATCTATTCCACACCAGGGCGTCACTCTGACCAGGGACCTCTGGTCCCATTCTGGTCCTCAAACTAAACTGGTTACTCTGGTTATCCCTCTGGGCCTCACCCTTACCTGGTGACTCTGGTCACCCCTTGGGCTTCACTTGGGCCTGGTGAATCTGGTCCTTAGCTGGTCCACACCTGGATCTGGTGACATGTCGCCACCTGGGCCTCACCTGGACTTGGTGAATCCTGTTGCCACCTGCGCCTCACTTGGTCCTTGTGACTGTGGTCACACCTGGACCTACCTGGATCTGGTGGCTCTGGTTCCCATATGGCGCTCTCCTGATCCTGGTTCCTGTGGTCTCCTTCTGGCCTCACCTAGAACACAATGACTCTGATCCATATTTGGGCCTCTCCTGGACCTGTGGACTCTGGTCCTTACCTGGGCATCATTGGGACCTGGATACTCTCTTATATAACTTGGCCTCACCTGGACCTGGTGAGTGTAGTCCCACCTGGGCCTCACCTGGACGAGGTAACTTGTTCCCCAGGGACCTCAACTGGACCTGGTGACTCAGGTCCACATATGGGCATCATGGGAACTGGTTTCTCAGGTCCACATTGGGGCCTCACCTGGACCTAGGTATTCTCGTCCCCCTCTGGGCCTCACCCTGTCGTGGTGACTCTGGTCCCCACCTGGATATCACCAGAACCGGGTGACTCTGGTCCCCCTCTGGGACTCACCCAGAGCTGGGGACACTGGTCCTCAAATGGGCCTCAACAGGACCTGGTGAATCTCCTGCTCACTTAGGCCTCGTCCGGACCTTGTGACTCTTTTCCCAACTGGCATCAATGGGACATGGTTACTCTGTTCCCCACCTATGTCTCTACTGGACATGATAACTTTGCTCAACACTTTGGCCTCAATTGCTCCTGATGAATCTGGTCCCCCCACCTAGGCCTCAATCTGGAACTGGTGACTGTGGTCCCCACCTGGGTCTCAGCTGGACCTGGTGACTCTCGTTCCCACATGAAACACACCTAGACCTGGTGACTGTGGGGTTCTTGTAGACTCACATTTACCTGGTGACTCCGGTCCTACTGGGGCCTCACCTGTTCTGGTGACTCGGGCCTGCATGGTGGCCTCACCTGGACCTGGTTAGTGGGGTTCCCACATGGGCCGCACACATACCTGGTGACCACGTCCCCACGAGGGCCTCTTGGATCTGGTGAATCTGGCCCTTACCTGGTCTTCTCCCAGACCCGGGGACTCTGGTCAACACCTTGGCCTCACCTGGGCCTGGTGAATCTGGTCCCCATCTGTGTCTCACCCAGTCCTGGTGACTTTGTTCCCCACTTGGACCTGATTGCTGTGGACTCTTTCTTGGCCTCACTTGGAACTGGTGACTCTGATCCTATCTGTGTGTCACCCAGACCTGGTGACTCTCGTCCTCACTTAGACATCATTGGTACCTGATTACTCTGTTTCACACCTGAGCCTCCCCTGGACATGATGACTCTGGAACCTCTGAGGGCCTCACCCTGACCTGGTGACTCTGGTCCCCATCTGGATGTCACCTGGACCAGGTGATTCTGGTACCCCTCTAGGCCTCAACCATATCTGGTGACTTTTGTCCTCAACTGGGCCTCACCTGGACCTAGTGAATATGCTCCATCTGGGCCTCATTTGGACCTGGAGACTCTGGTCACTCACTGGGCATCATCGGGAAATGGTTCCACTGCATGGCCTGCTGGTTTGCCTCACCTGCACCTGGTAACTCTGATCCCTACCTGGGTTTCATCGGGACACTGTTCCTCTGCTTGGCCTGCAGGTTGGCCTCATCTTGACCTGGTGAGTGGAGTTCCCACCTGGGTCTTACCCATGCCTGGTGACAGAGGTCCCCACGTGGGCCTCACTTGGACCTGGTGAATTTGGTCCTTACCTAGTCCTCACCCGGAACTGGTAAATCTGGTCACCACCTGGGCATCACCTAGACTTGACTTTGTTCCCCACCTGGACCTGGTTGCTGTGGACATCTTCTTGGCCTCACCTGGAAGTGGTAACTCTGATACTAACTGGGTCTTTCCAAGATCTGGTGACTCTGGTCCTCACCTGTGGACAATTATGACCTGGATACTCTGTTCCACACCTGAGCCTCACCTGGACATGATGACTCTGGATCCCCTCTGGGCCTCACCATGACATGGTTACTCTGGTCCCCATCTGGATGTCACCTAGACCAGGTGAATCTGGTACCCCTCTGGGCCTCAACCAGATCTGGTGACTCTGGTCCTCAACTGGGCCTCACCTGGACCTAGTGAATATGCTCTATCTGGGCCTCATTTGGACCTGGTGACTCTGGTCCCTACGTGGGTAATATCGGGACATGGTTCCACATAATGGTCTGCAGGTTGGCCTCTTCTTCACCTGGTAACTCTGGTCCCTACCTGGGCATCATCGGGACACGGTTCCTCTGCATGGCCTGCAGGTTGGCGTCACCTGGACCTCGTACATCTGGTCCCTACCTGGGCATCATCGGGACACGGTTCCTCTGCATGACCTGCAGGTTGGCCTCACCTGGACCTGGAGAGTGGGCTTGCCACCTGGGCCTCACCCATACCTGGTGACACAGGTCCCACGTGGGCCTAACTTGGACCTGGTGAATCTGGTCCTTACCTGGTCCTCACCCGGACCTGGTAACCCTTGTCACCACCTGGGAATCACCTGGACCTGGTGAATCTGGTCCCCATCTGGGCCTCACCCAGTCCTGGTGACTTTGTTCCCCACCTGGACCTGATTGCTGTGGACTAATTCTTGGCCTCACCTGGAACTTGTGACTCTGCTTCTAACTGGGCCTCACCCAGATATGGTGACTCTGGTCCTCACCTGTGGACCATTATGACCTGGATACTCTGTTCCACACCTGAACCTCACCTGGACATGATGACTCTGGATGCCCTCTGGGCCTCACCCTGACATGGTGACTCTGGTCCCCATCTGGATGTCCCCTAGACCAGGTGAATGTGGTACCCCTCTAGGCGTCAACTAGACCTGGTGACTCTGGTCCTCATCTGGGCCTCACCTGGACCTAGTGAATATTCTCCCCACCTGCGCCTCGATGGACCTGGTGACTCTGGTTCTACCTGGGCATCATTGGGACATGGTTACTGTATTACCCACTGGGACTGACCTGATCCTGGTAACTCTGGTCCTGACTTTGGCCTCTTCTGTACCAGAAGACTCTGGCTCCACCTGGGCCTCACCTGTACCTGGTGACTCTGATCCTAAGCATGGCCTCACCTGACCTGGTGACTGTGGTTCCCATCGGGACCTCACCTAGACCTCGTGTCTCCGGGTCACCTGGGCCTCACCAGGACCTGGTGTCTCTGGTACCCACCTAGGTAGCATCAGGATATGGTTACACTGTTCACTAATAGTGACCCAGCCAGACATATTAACTCTGGACTTCACCTGGGTAACACCTGGACATGGTGACACTGGTTCGAACCTGGGTCTCACCTGGACATGGTGAGTCGGATCCCCACCTGGTCCTCACGTGTAACTGGTGATTCTCATTCCAGCAGGGACATCACGTGGACCTGGTGGCTGCAGTGTTTCTAGCTTCTCATGTACCTTGTGACTCTGGTCCCCACCAGGGCTTCACCGGGACCTGGTGAGTGTGGTTGCCACCTGCACCTCACCTGGACCTGGTGATTCTGGTCTGCACCTGAGACTACCCTGAATCTGGTGACTGTGGTTCCCTCCTGGGCTTCACCTGGATTTGGGGACCTCGGTCCCCATCTGGGCCTCACCTGGCCCTGTTGACCATGGTCCTCAACTGGTCAAAATTGGGACCCTGTGACTGTGTTCCACAACTGGACCTCACCTGGACCAGGTGACTCTGGTCCCCCTCTGGGTCTCACCGTGCCCTTGTGACTGTGAACCCCACTTTGGCCTGGCTTCGACCTGCTGACCCTGGTTGCCACCTGCGCCTGACCTCGAACTGTTGACTCTGGTTCTTTCAAGGGCCTTCCCTGGACCTTGTGATCCTGGTCGGACCTGGGCCACACCTGGACGTGGTGACTCCTGTCACCAATGGGTAGTCACCTGGACCTGCTTACTGTGTTCCACACCTGGGCCTCAAGTAGACCTGTTGACCATGGTCCCCAAGCCGGCCTCACATGGACCTGTTGACTCTGATCCCCACCGGGTGCTCACGTGTACCTGGTAACTCTAGTCCTCACCTGGGCCTCATCTGGACCTAGTGACTCTGGTCCCCATCTGGGCTTCACATGGATCTGGTGACTCTGGTCCCCACCTGGACTTCACCTGGATCTCGTGACTCTGGACTCCACCTGGACCTCTCCTGGACCTTGTGACTCTCTTTCCAACATGGACCTCACCTGGATCTGGTGACTCTGGTCCTCAGTTTGGCCTCACCTGGACCTGGTGTCTCTCGTCCCCACTTTGACCTAACTCAGAACTGCTGAATCTTGCCCAACCTAGGCCGCACCCATACCTGGTGACTCTTGTCCCCAGCTATGCCTGAACACGACCTGATGAATCTGGTCCTCACGTGGGCCTCACATGGCCCTGGGACTCAGCTGGATAGAGTGGCTCTGGTTCCCACAAGGGGCTCACCTGATACTGCTGAATGTGGTCTTATTCTATGCCTCACTAGGACCTAGTGATTCTGTTCCCCATCTGGGCCTGCATGGCCCTAGTGACTCTGGTCCTCACCCAGGCGTCACTGGGACCTGGATACTCTATTCCACACCTGGGCCTCACTTTGACCAGGGACCTCTGGTCCCATTCTGGGCCTCAAACTAAACTGGTTACTCTGGTTCCCCCTCTGGCCCTCACCCTGACCTGGTTACTCTGGTCACCCGTTGGGCTTCACTTGGGCCTGGAGAATCTGGTCCTTATCTGTTCCGCACCTGGATCTGGTGACTGATCGCCACCTTGGCCTCACCTGGACTTGGTGAATCTTGTTGCCACCTGCGCCTCACCTGGACCTTGCGACTGTGGTCCCACCTGGACCTCACCTGGACGAGGTGACTGGTTCCCACAGGGACCTCACCTGGACCTGGTGACTCAGGTCCTCATATGGGCATCATGGGACCTGGTTTCTCAGTTCCACATCGGGGCCTCCCCTGGACCTAGTGATTCTTGTCCCCCTCTGGGCCTCACCCTGACGTGGTGACTCCGGTCCCCACCTGGATATCACCAGAACCGGGTGACTCTGGTCCCCCTCTGGGACTCACCCCGAGCTGGGGACACTGGTCCTCAGCTGGTCCTCAACAGGACCTGGTGAATCTACTCCTCACTTAGGCCTCGTCTGGACCTTGTGACTCTTTTCCCATCTGGCATCAATGGAACATGGTTACTCTGTTCCCCACCTTGGCCTCACATGAACATGATAACTTTTATCCACACTTTGGCCTCAACTGGTCCTGATGACTCTGGTCCCCCACCTAGGCCTCAATCTGGACCTGGTGACTGTGGTCCCCACCTGGGTCTCACCTGAATCTGTTGACTCTCGTTCCCACATGAACCACACCTGTACCTGGTGACTGTGGTGTTCTTGTAGACTCACATTTACCTGGTGACACCGGTCCCCACTAGGGCCTCACCTGGTTCTGCTGACTGTGGCCTGTCGGTTGGCCTCATCTGGACCTGGTGAGTGGGGTTGCCACCTGAGATTCACCCATACCTGGTGACTCAGGAACACACGTGGTCCTCTTTGACCTGGTGAATCTGGTCCTTACATGGTCCTTTCCCAGACCCAGGGACTCTGGTCACCACCTGGGCCTCACCTGGACCTGGTGAATCTCTTCTCCATCTGGGCCTCACCCAGTCTTGGTGACTTTGTTCCACACCTGGACCTGATTGCTTTGGACTCTTTCTTGGCCTCACCTGGAACTGGTGACTCTTAACCTCTCTGCGCATGACTCAGGCCTGGTGACTCTGGTCCTCACCCGGGCATCATTGGTACCTGGTGACTCTGTTCCACACCTGAGCCTCACCTGGAGATGATGACTCTGGAACCACTCTCGGCCTCACCCTGACCTGGTGACTCTGGTCCCCATCTGGATGTCACCTGGACCAGGGGATTCTGGTACCCCTATAGGCCTCAACCAGATCTGGTTTCTCTTGTCCTCAACTGGGCCTCGGTTGGTCCTAGTGAATATGCTCCATCTTGGCCTCATTTGGACCTGGTTACTCTGGTCCCTACCAGGGCATCATGGGGACCTATTTCTACTGCATGGCCTGCAGGTTGGCCTCACCTGGACCTGGTAACTCTGGTCCCTACCTTGGCATTATCGGGACCCGGTTGCTTTGCATGGCCTGCAGGTAGGCCTCAGCTGGAAGTGGTGAGTGTGGTTGCCTCTTGGGCCTCACACATACCTGGTGACACAGGCCCCTACGTGGGCCTCACTTGGATCTGGTGTAGCTGGTAATTCTGCTCACCACCTGGGGATCACCTGGACCTGGTGAATCTGGTAACTCTGGTCACCACCTGGGAATCACCTGGACCTGGTGAATCTGTGTCCCCATCTGGGCCTCACCCAGTCCTGGTGACTTTTTTCCCCACCTGGCCCTGATTGCTGTGGACTCCTTCTTAGCCTCACCTGGAACTGTTGACTCTGATCCTAACTCGGCCTCACCCAGATCTGTGGACTCTGGTCCTCACCTGTGGATCATTATGACCTGGATACTCTGTTCCACACCTGAGACTCACCTGGACATGATGACTCTGGATCCCCTCTGGTCCTCTCCCTGACATGGTGAATCTGGTCCCCATCTGGACGGCACCTAGACCAGGTGAATCTGGTACCCCTCTAGGCCTCAACTAGACCTGGTGACTCTGGTCCTCTACTGGGCCTCAACGGGACGTAGTGAATATGCTCCCCAACTTCGCCTCATCTGGACATGGTGACTCTGGCTCCACCTGGGCCTCACCTGTAACTGGTGACTCTGATCCTAAGCATGGCCTCACCTGACGTGGTGACTGTGGTTCCCAATGGAACCTCACCTGGACCTCATGTCTCTGGTCCCTCCTGACCCTCACCATGACCTGGTGTCTCTGGTACCCACCAGGGTAGCATTAGGATATGGTTACACTGTTCACCAACAGTGACCCAGCCGGACCTATTAAGTCTGGTCTTCAACTGGGCCACACCTGGACATGGTGTCACTGGTTCCCACCAGGGTCTCACCTGGACATGGTGAGTTGGATCCCCACCTGGGCCTCACCTGTAACTGATGATTCTCGTTCCCACGTGGACATCATGTGGACCTGGTGGCTGCAGTGTTTCTAGCCTCTCATGTACCTCGTGACTCTTGTCCCCACCAGGGCCTCACCGTGACCTGGTGAGTGTGGTTGACACGTGCACCTCACCTGGACCTGGTGATTCTGGTCTGCACCTGAGACTACCCTAGATCTGGTGACTCTGGACCCCACCTGGGCTTCACCTGGATTTGGGGACTCCGGTCCCCATCTGGGCCTCACCTGGCCCTTTTGATCATGGTCCTCACCTGGGCCAAATTGGGACCCGGTGACTAGATCCACAACTGGACCTCACCTGGACCAGGTCACTCTGGTCCCCCTCTAGGTGTCACCGTGCCCTAGTGACTGTGAACCCCACTTTGGCATGACTTGGACCTGCTGACCCTGGTTGCCACCTACGCCAGACCTCGAACTGTTGACTCTGGTTCTTTCAAGGGCCTCCCCTGTACCTGGTGATCCTTGTCCCCACCTGCTCCTCAACTGGACGTGGTGACACTTGTCCCAACCAGGGACTCACCTGGACCTGCTTACTGTGTTCCACACCTGGGCCTCCAGTAGACCTGTTGACCATGGTCCCCAAGCCGGCCTCACATGGATCTGTTGCCTCTGACCCCCACCGGGGCCTCACGTGTACCTTGTAACTCTGGTCCTCACCTGGGCCTCATCTGGACCTAGTGACTCTGGTCCCCACCTGGGCTTCACCTGGATCTGGTGACTCTGGTCCCCTACTGCACCTCTGCTGGACCTGGTGACTCTCTTTCCAAACATGGACCTCACCTGAATCTGGTGACTCTGGTCCTCAGTTTGACCTCACCTGGACCTGGCGTCTCTCGTCCCCCACTTTGACCTAACTCAGAACTGCTGAATCTTGCCCCAATTAGGCCGCACCATACCTGGTGACTCTTGTCCCCAGCTATGCCTCAATTCGACCTGATGAATCTGGTCCTCACGTGGGCTTCACATGGACCTGCTACTCAGCTGGATAGAGTGGCTCTGGTTCCCACATGGGGGCTCACCTGATACTGCTGACTGTGATCTTATTCTATGCCTCACCAGGACCTAGTGATTCTGTTCCCCATCTGGGCCTGCATGGTACTAGTGACTGTGGTCCTCACCCAGGCATCATTGGGACCTGATACTCTATTCCACATCTGGGACGCACTCTGACCACGGACCTTCTGGTCTCCATTCTTGGCCCTGAACTAAACTGGTTACTCTGGTTCCCCCTCTTAACCTCACCCTTACCTGGTGACTCTGGTCACCCCTTGGGCCTCCCCTGGGCCTGGTGACTCTGGCCTGCAGGTTGGCCTCACCTGGACTTGATTAGTGGGATGCCACCTGGGCCTCACACATACCTGGTGACTCAGGTCCCCACATGGGCCTCTTGGACCTGGTGAATCTGGCCCTTACATGGACTTCTCCCAGACCCGGGGAATCTGGTCACAACATGGGCCTCACCTGGACCTGGTGAATCTGGTCCCCATCTGGGCCTAACCCAGTCCTGGTGACTATGTTCCCCAACTGGACCTGATTGCTCTGGACTCTTTCTTGCCCTCACCTTGAACTGGTGACTCTGATCCGATCTGTGCGTCACCCAGACCTGGTGACTCTCGTCCTCACCTGGGCATCATTGGTACCTGGTACTCTGTTCCACACCTGAGCCTCACCTGGACATGATGTCTCTGGGACCTCTCTGGGCCTCACCCTGACCTGGTGATCTGGTCCCCTTCTGGATGTCACCTGGACCAGGTGATTCTGGAACCCCTCTAGGCCTCAACCAGATCTGGTGACTCTTGTCCTCAAGTGGGCCTCACCTGGACCTAGTGAATATGCTCCATCTGGGCCTCATTTGGACCTGGTGACTCTGGTCACTCACTGGGCATCATCTGGAAATGGTTCCACTGCATGACCTGCTGGTTTGCCTCACCTGGACCTGGTAACTCTGGTCCCTACCTGGGCAACATCGGGACATCTTGACCTGGTGAGTGGGGTTCTCACCTGATGATCTTACCATGCCTGGTGACACAGGTCCCCACGTGGGCCTCCTTGGACCTGGTGAATGTGGTCCTTACCTAGTCCTCACCCGGAACTGGTAAATCTGGTCACCACCTGGGCATCACCTAACCTGGTGACTTTGTTCCCCACGTGGACCTGATTGCTCTGGACACCTTCTTGGCCTTACCTGGAAGTGGTAACTCTGATCCCAACTGGGCCTCTCTCAGATCTGGTGACTCTGGTCCTCACCTGGGCCTCATCTGGACCTAGTGACTCTGGTCCCCACCTGGGCTTCAACTGGATCTGTTGACTCTGGTCCCCACCTGGATTTCACCTGGAACTGGTGACTCTGGTCCATACCTGAACCTCTCCTGGACCTGGTGACTCACTTTCCAACATGGACCTCACTTGGATCTGGTGACTATGGTCCTCAGTTTGGCCTCACCTGGACCTGGTGTCTCTCGTCCCCACTTTGACCTAACTCAGAACTGCTGATCTTGCCCCACCTAGGCCGCACACAGACATGGTGACTCTTGTCCCCAGCTATGCCTCAATTCGACCTGATGAATCTGGTCCTCACGTGGGCCTCCATGGACCTGGGACTCAGCTGGATAGAGTGGCTCTGGTTCCCACAAGGGGCTCACCTGATACTGTGACTGTGGTCTTATTCTATGCCTCACCAGGACCTAGTGATTCTGTTCCCCATCTGGGCCTGCATGGCCCTAGTAAATCTTTTCCTCACCCAGGCATCATTGGGATCTGGATACTCTATTCCACATCTGCGCCTCACTTTCACCAGGGACCTAGGGTCCCATTCTGGGCCTCAAACTAAACTGGTTATTCTGGTTCCCCCTCTGGGCGTCACCCCTACCTGGTGACTCTGGTCACCCCTTGGGCTTCACTTGGGCCTGGTGAATCTGGTCCTTAGCTGTTCCGCACCTGGATCTGGTGACCGGTCGCTACCTGGGCCTCACCTGGATTTGGTGAAACCTGTTGCCACCTGCGCCTCTTCTGGACCTAGTGACTGTGGTCCCACCCAGACATCACCTGGATCTGGTGGCTCTGGTTCCCATATGGGGCACTCCTGGACCTGGTTCCTGTGGTCTCCATCTGGCCTCACCTGGAACACAATGACTCTGTTCCATATTTGCCCTCTGCTGGACCTGTTGACTCTGGTACTTACCTGGGCATCATTGGGACCTGGGAACACTCTTATATACCTGGACCTCACCTGGACCTGGTGACTGTGGTCCCACCTGGGCCTCACCTGCATGAGGTGACTGGTTCCCACAGGGACCTCACCTGGATCTGGTGACTCAGGTCCTCATATGGACATTATGGGACCTGGTTCTCAGTTCCCCATCGGGGCCTGCCCTGGACCTAGTGATTCTCGTCCCACTCTGGGCCTCACTCTGACGTGGTGACTCTGGTCCCCACCTGGATATCACCAGAACCGGGTAACTCTGGTCCCCTCTGGGACTCACCCGGAGCTGGGACACTGGCACTCAACTGGGCCTCAACAGGACCTGGTGAATCTACTCCTCACTTAGGCCTCGTTTGGACCTTGTGACTCTTTTCCCACCTGGCATCAATGGGACTTGGTTACTCTCTTCCCCACCTGGGTTTCACCTCGACATGATAACTTTGCTCCACACTTTGGCCTCAACTGCTCCTGATGACTCTCGTCCCCCCCACCGAGGCCTCAATCTGGACCTGGTGACTGTGGTCCCCACCTGGGTCTCCCTGGACCTGGTGACTCTCGTTCCCACATGAAACACACCTGGACCTGGTGACTGTTGTTTTCTTGTAGACTCACATTTACCTGGTGACACCGGTCCCCACTAGGGCCTCACCTGGATTGGTGACTCTGGCTTGCAGGTTGGCCTCACCTGGACCTGGTGAGTGGGTTGCCACCTGAGCTTCACCCATACCTGATGACTCAGGAACCCACGTGGTTCTCTTGGACCTGGTGAATCTGGTCCTTACATGGTCCACTCCCCGACCCGGGGATTCTGGTCACCTCCTGGGCCTCACCTGGACCTGGTGAATCTCTACCCCATCTGGGCCTCAACCAGTCCTGGTGAGTTTGTTCCCCACCAGGACCTGATTGCTTTGGACTCTTTCTTGGCCTCACCTGGAACTGGTGACTCTTATCCTCTCTGCGCGTGACTCAGGCATGGTACTCTGGTCCCCATCTGGATGTCACCTGGACCAGGTGATTCTGGTACCCCTCTAGGTCTAAACCATATCTGGTGTCTGTGGTCCTCAGCTGGGCCTCGTCTGGACCTAGTGAATATGCTCCATCTGGGCCTCATTTGGACCTGGTGACTCTCTTCCCTACCTGGGCATCATCGGGACAAGGTTCCACTGCATGGCCTTTAGGTTGGCCACACCTGGACCTGGTAACTGTGGTTCTAACTGGGCATTATGGGGACGTGGTTACTCTATTCCCAGTGGGACTGACCTGATCGTGGTAACTCTGGTCCTGACTTTGGCCTCTTCTGTGCCATGTGACTCTGGCTCCTCCTGGACTTCACCTGTAAGTGGTGACTCTGATCCTAAGCATGGCCTCACCTCACCTGGTGACTGTGGTTTCCATCGGTACCTCACCTGGACCTCATGTCTCTGGTCCCAACTGGGACTCACCAGGACTTGTATCTGGTACCCACCTGAGTAGCATCAGGATATGGTTACACTGTTCACCAACAGTGACGCGGCCGGACCTATTAACTCTCGTCTTCACCTGGTCCACACTTGGACATGGAGACACTGGTTCCCACCAGGGTCTCACCTGGACATGGTGACTCATATCCCCACCTGCTCCTCACCTGTAACTTGTAATTCTCGTTCCCACATGGACATCATGTGGACCTGGTGGTTGCAGTGTTACTAGCTTCTCATGTACCTCGTGACTCTGGTCCCCACCAGGGCCTCACCGGGACTTGGTGAGTGTGGTTGCCACCTGCAACTCACCAGGACCTGGTGATTCTGGTCTCCACCTGAGACTACCCTGGATCTGGTGACTGTGGTCCCCACCTGGGCTTCACCTGAATTTGGGGACTCCGGTCCCCATCTGGGCCTAAACTGGCCCTGTTGACCATGGTCCTCAAGTGTGCAGAATTGGGACCCGGTGACTGTATTCCACAACTGGATCTCACCTGGACCAGGTGACTCTGGTCCCCCTCTGGGTCTCACTGGGCCCTAGTGACTGTGAACCCCACTTTGGCCTGACTTGGACCTGCTGACCCTGGTTGCCACCTGCGCCTGACCTCAAACTGTTGACTCTGGTTCTCTCAAGGGCCTCCCCTGTACCTGGTGATCCTGGTCCCCAATTGGTCCTCAACTGGACGTGGTGACTCTTGTCACCACCGGGGACTCACCTGGACATGATTACTTTGTTCCACACCTGGGCCTCAGGTAGACCTGTTGACGAGGGTCCCCAAGCCGGCCTCACGTGGACCTTTTGGCTCTGATCCCCGCCGGGGGCTCACGTGTATCTGGTAACTCTGATCCTCACCTGGGTCTAATCAGGACCTAGTGACTCTGGTCCCCACCTGGGCTTCACCTGGATCTGGTGACTCTGGTCCCCACCTGTACCTCACCTGGATCTGGTGACTCTGGTCCCCACCTGGACCTCTCCTGGACCTGGTGACTCTCTTTCCAACATGGACCTCACCTGGATCTGGTGACTCTGGTCCTCAGTTTGGCCTCACTTGGACTGGTGTCTCTCGTCCCCACTTTGACCTAACTCAGAACTGCTGAATCTTGCCCCACCTAGGCCGCACACAGACCTGGTGACTCTTGTCCCCAGCTATGCCTCAATTCAACCTGATGAATCTGGTCCTGACGTGGGGCTCACATGGACCTGGGACTCAGCTGGATAGAGTGGCTCTAGTTCCCACAAGGGGCACACCTGATACTGGTGATTGTGGTCTTATTCTATGCCTCACCAGGACCTAGTGATTCTGTTCCCCATCTGGGCCTGCATGGCCCTAGTGACTCTGGTCCTCACCCAGGCATCATTGGGACCTGGATACTCTATTCCTCATCTGGGCCTCACTTTGACCAGGGACCTCTGGTCCTATTCTGGGCCTCAAACTAAACTGGTTACTCTGGTTCCCCTCTGGGACTCACCCTTACCTGGTGACTCTGGTCACGCCTTGGGCTTCACTTGGGCCTGGTGAATCTGGTCCTTAGCTGGTCCGCATCTGGATCTGGTGACTGGTGGCCACCTGGGCCTCACCTGGACTTGGTGAATCCTGTTGCCACCTGCGCCTCACCTGGACCTTGTGACTGTGGTCCCAACTGGACCTCACCCGGATCTGTTGGCTCTGGTTCCCATATGGGGCTCTCCTGGACCTGGTTCCTGTGGTCTCCATCTGGCCTCACCTGGAACACAATGACTCTGATCCATATATGGTCCTCTCCTGGACCTGTTGACTCTGGTCCTTACCTGGGCATCATTGGGACCTGGATACTCTCTATATACCTGGGCCTCACCTGGCCCTGGTGACTGTGGTCCCACCTGGGCCTCTCCTGGACGAGGTGACTGGTTCCCACAGGGACCTCACCTGGACCTGGTGACTCAGGTCCTCATATGGGCATCATGGGACCAGGGTTCTCAGTTCCACATCGGGGTCTCATCTGTACCTAGTGATTCTCGTCCCTCTCTGTGCCTCACCCTGATGTGGTGACTCTGGTCCCCACCTGGATGTCACCAGAACCGGGTGACACTGGTCACCCTCTGGGAGTCACCCGGAGCTGGGGACACTGGTCCTCAACTAGGCCTCAACAGGACCTGGTGAATCTACTCCTCACTAAGGCCTCGTCTGGACCTTGTGACTCTTTTCCCACCTGGCATCAATGGGACATGGTTACTCTTCCCACCTGGCCTCACATGGACATGATAACTTTGCTCCACACTTTGGCCTCAACTGGTCCTGATGACTCTGGTCCCCCGACCTAGGCCTCAATCTGGACCTGGTGACTGTGGTCCCCCACCTGGGTCTCACCTGGACCTGGTGACTCTCGTTCCCACATGAACCACACAGTCCTGGTGACTGTGTGTTCTTGTAGAATCACTTTAACTGGTGACTCCAGTCCCCCACTAGGGCCTCACGTGAATCGGTGACTTGGCCTGCAGGTGGCCCACATGGACCTGGTTAGTGGGGATGCCACTTGGGTCTCACCCATACTTGTGACTCACGTCTCCACCTGTGCCTCTTGGACATGGTGAATCTGGTCCTTACCTTCCTCCTTCCCAGACCCGGGGACTCTGGCACCACGTAGGCCTCACCTGGACCTGGTGATTCCGGTCCCCATCTGGCCTCACTTCAGTCCTGGTGACTTTGTTCCCCACCTTGACCTTATTGCTGTGGACCTCTTTCATGGCCTCACCCTGGACCTGGTGACTCTGATCCTATCTGCTTGTCACCCAGACCTGTGATCTCTGGCACACCCTGGCATCATTGGTACCTGGTGACTCTGTTCCACACCTGAGCCTCACCTGACATGAGGCTCTGGACTCTCGAACCACTCTGGGCCTAACCCTGACTGGTGACTCTGGTCTCCATTCTGGATGTCACCCTGGACCAGGTGATTCTCCGGTACCAGCTCTCGGCCTCAACAGTTCTGGTGACTCTGGTCCTCAACTGGGCCTCACCTGGACCTATTGAATATGCTCCCATCTGGGCCTCATTTGGACCTGGTGACTCTGGTCCCTACCTGGGCTCATCGGGACATGGATCCACTGCATGGCCTGTAGGTTGGCCGCATCTGTGACCTTGTAACTCTGGGTCCCTACCTGGGCAATCATCGGACACGGTTCCTCTGCATGGCTTCCAGGTTGGGCCTCACCTGGACCTAGTGAGTGGGGTTGCCACCTGGGGCTCACCCATACCTGGTGACACATGGTCCCCACGTGGGCCTCACTTGGACGTGGTGAATCTGGTCCTTACCTGGTCCTCACCCCGGAACTCCTAACTCGGGTCACCACCTGGGAATCACTTGAACCTGGTTAATCTGGTCCCATCTGGTCCTCATACAGTCCTGGTGACTTTGTCAACCCACCTGGACCTGATTGCTGTGTACTCCTTCTGGGCCTCACCTGGAACTGGTGACTCTTATCCTAACTGGGCCTCACCCAGATCTGGTGACTCTGGTCCTCACCTATGGACCATTAGGACCTGGATACTCTGTTCCACACCTGAGCCTCACCTGGACATGATGACTCTGGATCCACTCTGGGCCTCACCCCTGACATGACGACTCTTGTCCCCCTTCGGATGTCACCTAGACTAGGTGAATCTGGTATCCCTCTAGGACTCAACTTGACCTGGTGACTCTGGTCCTGAACTGGGCCTCACGGGGACCTAGTGATCATGCTCCCCACCTGCGCCTCATCTGGACCTGGTGACTCTGGTTCTACATGGGAATCACTGGGACCTGGATACTCTCTTATATACCTGGGCCTCACCTGGACCTGGTGACTGTGGTCCCACCTGGGCCTCACCTGGACGAGGTGACTGGTTCCCACAGGGACCTCACCTGGACCTGGTGACTCAGGTCCTCATATGGGCATCATGGGACCTGGTTTCAGTTCCACATCGGGGCCTCACCTGGTCCTAGTGATTCTCGTCCCCCTCTGGGCCTCACCCTGACGTGGTGACTCTGGTCCCCACCTGGATATCACCAGAACCGGTGACACTGGTCCCCCTCTGGGACTCTCCCGGAGCTGGGGACACTGGTCCTCAGGTGGGCCTCAAAAGGACCTGGTGAATCTACTCCTCACTTAGGCCTCGTCTGGACCTTGTGACTCTTTTCCCACCTGGCATCAATGGGACATGGTTACTCTTCCCATCTGGGCCTCACATGGACATGATAACTTTGCTCCACACTTTGGCCTCAACTCTCTGATGACTCTGTTCCCCCACCTAGGCCTCAATCTGACCTGGTGACTGTGGTCCCCACCTGGGTCTCACCTGAACCTGGTGACTCTCGTTCCCACATGAACCACACCTGGACCTGGTGACTGTGGTGTTCTTGTAGACTCACATTTACCTGGTGACACTGGTCCCGAGTAGGGCCTCACCTGGATCTGGTGACTCTGGCCTGCGGTTGGCCTCACCTTGACCTGGTGAGTGGAGTTGCCACCTGGGCCTCCACATAGCTGGTGACTCAATTCCCCTCGTGGGCCTCTTGGACTTGGTGAATCTGGTCCTTACCTGGTCCTGTCCCAGACCCAGGGACTCTGGTCAACACCTGGGCCTCACCTGGACCTGGTGAATCTGGTCCCCATCTGGGCCTCACCCAGTCCTCGGGACTTTGTTCACCACCAGGACCTGATTGCTGTGGACTCTTTCTTGGCCTCACCTGGAACTGGTGACTCTGATCCTATCTGCGGGTCACCCAACCTGGTGACTGTAGTCCTCACCTGGGCATCATTGGTACCTGGGGACTCACCTGGACATGATGACTCTGGAACCATTCTGGGCCTCATCCAGACCTGGTGACTCTGGTCCTCATCTGGATGTCACCTGGACCAGGTGTTTCTTGTACCCCTCTAGGCCTCAACCATATCTGGTGTCTCTGGTCCTCAACTGGGCCTCACTGGGTCCTAGTGATCATGCTGCCCACCTGCGCCCCATCTGGACCTGGTGACTCTGTTTCTACCTGGGCATCATCGGGACATGGTTACTCTATTCCCCAGTGGGACTGACCTGATCCTGGTAACTCTGGTCCGGACTTTGGCCTCTTCTGTACCACGTGACTCTGGCTCCACCTGGGCCACACCTGTAACTGGTGACTCTGATCCTAAGCATGGCCTCACCTGACCTGGTGACTGTGGTTCCCATCGAGACCTCACCTGGACTTAATGTCTCTGGTCCCACCTGGGCCTCACCAGGACCTGGTGTCTCTGGTACCCACCTGGGTAGCATCAGGATATGGTTACACTGTACACTAACAGTGACCCAGCAGGACCTATTAACTCTGGTCTTCACATGGGCCACTCCTGCACATGGTGACACTGGTTCCCACCTGGGTCTCACTGGACATGGTGAGTCGTATCCCCACCTGGGCCTCACCTGTCACTGCTGATTCTCGTTCCCACATGGAATCATGTGGACTTGGTGGCTGCAGTGTTTCTAGCTTCTCATGTACCTCGTGACTATGGTCCCCACCAGGGCCTCACCGGGACCTGGTAAGTGTGGTTGCCACCTGCACCTCACCTGGACCTGGTGATTCTGGTCTGAACCTGAGACAAAACCTGGAGTTGGTGACTGTGGTCCCCACCTTGGCTTCACCTGGATTGGGGACTCCAGTCCCATCTGGGCCTC
>NW_023331093.1:0-45244 GCF_011100685.1 Canis lupus familiaris | reverse complement strand
TCTTCTCCCTTCCCTTCTATTCCTTCACTATTAGTATATTCCCCAAATGAATGAGAACATATAATGTTTGTCCTTCTCTGATTGACTTTTCACTCAGCATATACCCTCCAGTTCCATCCACGTTGAAGCAAATGGTGGGTATTTGTCATTTCTAATGGCTGAGTAATATTCCATTGTATACATAAACCACATCTTCTTTATCCATTCATCTTTCGTTGGACACCGAGGCTCCTTCCACAGTTTGCCTATTGTGGACATTGCTGCTAGAAAACATCGGGGTGCAGGTGTCCCGGCGTTTCATTGCATCTGTATGTTTGAGGTAAATCCCCAACAGTGCAATGGCTGGGTTCATAGGGCAGATCTATTTTTAACTCTTTGAGGAACCTCCACACAGTTTTTCCAGAGTGCTGCACCATTTCACATTCCCACCAACAGTGTAAGAAGGTTCCCTTTTCTCCATCCTCTCCAACATTTGTGGTTTTCCTGCCTTGATAATTTTCCCCATTCTCACTGGTGTGAGGTGGTATCTCATTGTGGTTTTGATTTGTATTTCCCTGATGGCAAGTGATGCGGAACATTTCCTCATGTGTGTGTTGGCCATGTCTATGTCTTCCTCTGTGAGATTTCTGTTCATGTCTGTTGCCCATTTCATGATTGATTGTTTGTTTCTTTGGTGTTGACACCGTTTCATATAACTGTTGGCCATTTGGCACTTGTTTGATTTTAGGTTAAATATCTGTTTAGATCTTTGCCTAATTTTCAGTTAGGCCTTTATTTTTTCATTTGTTTATTTTTGTTATTGAGTTGTCTAAGTTCTTATAAATTTTTAATAGTAACACCCTGTCAGATGTATGGCTTGTAAATATTGTTTCCTATCCCATTAGATTGTTTTCCATTTCTTTCTATTGATCATTACCTTTGTGGGCAGAAGATTTTAGTTTTATATAGCTTTGCTTGTCTAATTTTTTTTTTTGTTACCTATGCTTTTGTCAGGAATGGGAAAGTGTCTGCATTGTGAATGTAGGTCCTTGGTCTTTCGACTCCTTATTGTTCTTTGATTCCCCTTGGGTAATATGGACATTATAACAACGTTACATCTGCCAATCCATAAATATAAGATGACTTTCCATTTATGTGTCTTTTTTTTTCATCAGTACTTTGCAGTGTTTAAATTTACAGGATTTTCATCTCCTTTTTACTCTTTGGTTAAACTTACTTCTGAGTAGTTTATTCTTTAGGTGTTTTTGTTGTTTTTTTCTGTATGGTTTTTTGTTTTTGTTTGTTTGTTTTCTACTGACCTCAAGCACTTTATTAGTTAGCCTTTTTTTTTTTTTTTTTTTTTTTTTTTTAGTTAGCCTTTTAGAGGTGTCTTGGTTTGTGATGAGGGAGCTGGAATGGACAAGAAGTGCCCATATCAGGGGAATTTCCTGGACATCAGGTGTTCCTCCATTCAGATTTCAAGGAAACACCATAATGGATGAAATTCACAGAGGGTAGCTCTGTGACAGTCAAGCATCAGGGATGGTAGGGATGCCCTAGCAGACCTGGGCCCCTAGGACAGCAGGGCATCAATGTCAGGCTCAAAGGCAATTATTGGAAAGCATGGATATACCTACACATGAGCAAACCATCTGGGCCCTCTAGGACTTCCTCAAGTTCCAGGTGATATAGTTGCATCAGGTGATGACTTGGAATGGTCATGAGTGCAGTGGCATCATCACTGGAGGCAGGCAGAGTCTCCTGCAGGAAGGCAAGAGAGGGAGTAGGCCCTCACACCCATTCACCTCACAGTTCTCAAAGACTTCACTGGTGATTTCTACACAAACACTTAAAGAAATAATAACAATACTTCTCAAACTATGTCAAAAATTGAAGATGACGACTACTCCCACACTAATTTTTGATGCCAGCATTCCCTTGAAAACAAGCTAGACAAAGAAAGACCGTACAAGAAAGAAAACCATAGGCCAATACCACTAATGAACAGAGATGCAAATCCTTTAATAAATATTTGCAAATCGTATTCAACAGTATATGAGAAAGGTTTACCATGACCAAGTGGGCCTTCTCCTGGGAAGGAAGTATGGTTTGATATATGCAAATAAATTAATACAATACACTACATGAACAATAAAATCACAGGATCGGATGCTGAAAGCACATTTGAGAAAATTCAACATCCTTTCATGATAAAAAATTGTCAGCAAATTCTATGAAGAGCTTTACCTCTGCATAATAAATAAAAATTAACCTCTACATATGACAAGCCCACAGCTAACAGCATATTCTGCATAAAAAAACTGAAATCTGGGCAGCCTGGATGGCTCAGCGGTTTAGCGCCACCTTCAGCCCAGGCATGATCCTGGAATCCTGAGATTCATCCTGCATCAGGCTCCCCTGCTTGGAGCCTGCTTTTCTCTCTGCCTGTCTCTGCCTCTCTCTCTTTGTGTCTCTCAGGAATAAATAAATAAATAAAATCTTAACAAAAAAAACCGAATTCTTTCCTCTGAGATCCAGAGCTACTCATGGATACACACTCTACCACTTCTATTCAGCACAGTATAGATGTCCTAGCTAAATAGTAGGCAAGAAAAAAAAAATGCATAGAAATTGGAAAGGAAGAACTAACCTTATCTCTGTTTACATATGACATGATTTTTATGTAGAAAACCCCAAAGATACCACAAAACAACTATTAGTATTAAAAAATGAATTCAATAAAGTTGCAGGATACCAAAACCAACAAACAAAAATCTGTGGTCTTTCTATAACAATGGAGCATCTGAAAAGAAAATCATGAAAATTTCAAAATG
Organism: Canis lupus familiaris; assembly: GCF_011100685.1. Taxonomy (NCBI): domain Eukaryota; kingdom Metazoa; phylum Chordata; class Mammalia; order Carnivora; family Canidae; genus Canis; species Canis lupus. Next base: position 42,431 of record NW_023331093.1, on the reverse strand, counting down.
ATCACATTAATACTGAGAAATCAAACAGCTATTAAACTAAATTGTTTTTAAAAGTACTTAAGAATATATTTATTAATATTTGTTAATGTTGTGCTAGGCAATTTTTTACTGTGCTTTTCATGATATTATAGCAGAATGCTACTGCTTTCAGGCCACAAAATCATGAACAAGGATGAATCATAAAACTGAGTGAATCACATAATTATCTTATATAATTAGACATACTTCTTGCTGTTAGGTTTTATTTTTTCCTGTTCAATCTGTATTCTTAGTCTATGGTTCCCTTGTAGATTTCTTAACATGATGTCAGTCACCTGGCAATGCCTTGTGATTTATATCTCAATGGATTTATTTTTTTAATAATAAATTTATTTTTTATTGGTGTTCAATTTGCCAACATACAAAATAACACCCAGTGCTCATCCTCAAGTCCCCCCCTCAGTGCCCATCACCCATTCACGCCCACCTCCCACCCCCCTTCCCTTCCACCACCCTTGGTTCGTTTCCCAGAGTTAAGAGTCTTCATGTTCTGTATCCCTTTCTGATATTTCCTACCCATTTCTTCTCCCTTCCCTTCTATTCCCTTTCACTATTATATATATTCCCCAAATGAATGAGAACATATAATGTTTGTCCTTCTCTGATTGACTTATTTCACTCAGCATAATACACTCAAGTTCCATCCACGTTGAAGCAAATGGTGGGTATTTGTCGTTTCTAATGGCTGATAATATTCCATTGTATACATAAACCCATCTTCTTTTTTTTGTTTGTTTTTTTTTATTATTTTTTTTTAATTTATTTTTTTTGGTGTTCATTTACTAACATACAGAATAACATCCAGTGCCCGTCACCCATTCACTCCCACCCCCCGCCCTCCTCCCCTTCTACCCACCTAGTTCGTTTCCCAGAGTTAGCAGTCTTTACGTTCTGTCTCCCTTTCTGATATTTCCCACACATTCTTCTTCTCCCTTCCCTTATTCCCTTTCACTATTTTTATATTCCCCAAATGAATGAGAACATATAATGTTTGTCCTTCTCCGACTGACTTACTTCACTCAGCATAATACCCTCCAGTTCCATCCACGTTGAAGCAAATGGTGGGTATTTGTCATTTCTAATAGCTGAGTAATATTCCATTGTATACATAAACCACATCTTCTTTATCCATTCATCTTTCGTTGGACACCGAGGCTCCTTCCACAGTTTGGCTATCGTGGCCATTGCTGCTATAAACATCGGGGTGCAGGTGTCCCGGCGTTTCATTGCATTTGTATCTTTGGGGTAAATCCCCAACAGTGCAATTGCTGGGTCGTAGGGCAGGTCTATTTTTAACTGTTTGAGGAACCTCCACACAGTTTTCCAGAGTGGCTGCACCAGTTCACATTCCCACCAACAGTGTAAGAGGGTTCCCTTTTCTCCGCATCCTCTCCAACATTTGTTGTTTCCTGCCTTGTTAATTTTCCCCATTCTCACTGGTGTGAGGTGGTATCTCATTGTTTTTGATTTGTATTTCCCTGATGGCAAGTGATGCAGAGCATTTTCTCATATGCATGTTGGCCATGTCTATGTCTTCCTCTGTGAGATTTCTGTTCATGTCTTTTGCCCATTTCATGATTGGATTGTTTGTTTCTTTGGTGTTGAGTTTAATAAGTTCTTTATAGATCTTGGAAACTAGCCCTTTATCTGATATGTCATTTGCAAATATCTTCTCCCATTCTGTAGGTTGTCTTTGAGTTTTGTTGACTGTATCCTTTGCTGTGCAAAAGCTTCTTATCTTGATGAAGTCCCAATAGTTCATTTTTGCTTTTGTTTCTTTTGCCTTCGTGGATGTATCTTGCAAGAAGTTACTATGGCCGAGTTCAAAAAGGGTGTTGCCTGTGTTCTTCTCTAGGATTTTGATGGAATCTTGTCTCACATTTAGATCTTTCATCCATTTTGAGTTTATCTTTGTGTATGGTGAAAGAGAGTGGTCTAGTTTCATTCTTCTGCATGTGGATGTCCAATTTTCCCAGCACCATTTATTGAAGAGACTGTCTTTCTTCCAATGGATAGTCTTTCCTCCTTTATCGAATATTAGTTGCCCATAAAGTTCAGGGTCCACTTCTGGATTCTCTATTCTGTTCCACTGATCTATGTGTCTGTTTTTGTGCCAGTACCACACTGTCTTGATGACCACAGCTTTGTAGTACAACCTGAAATCTGGCATTGTGATGCCCCCAGATATGGTTTTCTTTTTTAAAATTCCCCTGGCTATTCGGGGTCTTTTCTGATTCCACACAAATCTTAAAATAATTTGTTCTAACTCTCTGAAGAAAGTCCATGGTATTTTGATAGGGATTGCATTAAACGTGTATATTGCCCTGGGTAACATTGACATTTTCACAATATTAATTCTGCCAATCCATGAGCATGGAATATTTTTCCATCTCTTTGTGTCTTCCTCAATTTCTTTCAGAAGTGTTCTATAGTTTTGAGGGTATAGATCCTTTACATCTTTGGTTAGGTTTATTCCTAGGTATCTTATGCTTTTGGGTGCAATTGTAAATGGGATTGACTCCTTAATTTCTCTTTCTTCAGTCTCATTGTTAGTGTATAGAAATGCCACTGACTTCTGGGCATTGATTTTGTATCCTGCCACGCTACCGAATTGCTGTATGAGTTCTAGCAATCTTGGGGTGGAGACTTTTGGGTTTTCTATGTAGAGTATCATGTCATCGGCGAAGAGGGAGAGTTTGACTTCTTCTTTGCCAATTTGAATGCCTTTAATGTCTTTTTGTTGTCTGATTGCTGAGGCTAGGACTTCCAGTACTATGTTGAAGCAGTGGTGAGAGTGGACATCCCTGTCTTGTTCCTGATCTTAGGGGAAAGGCTCCCAGTGCTTCCCCATTGAGAATGATATTTGCTGTGGGCTTTTCATAGATGGCTTTTAAAGATGTCGAGGAATGTTCCCTCTATCCCTACACTCTGAAGAGTTTTGATCAGGAATGGATGCTGTATTTTGTCAAATGCTTTCTTCTGCATCCAATGAGAGGATCATATGGTTCTTGGTTTTTCTCTTGCTGATATGATGAATCACATTGATTGTTTTACGGGTGTTGAACCAGCCTTGTGTCCCAGGGATAAATCACTACTTGTCATGGTGAATATTTTCTTAATGTACTGGTTGGATCCTATTGGCCAGTATCTTGTTGAGAATTTTGCATCCATGTTCATCAGGGATATTGGTCTGTAATTCTCCTTTTTGGTGGGGTCTTTGTCTGGCTTTGGAATTAAGGTGATGCTGGCTTCATAGAACGAATTTGGAAGTACTACTCCATCTCTTCTAATCTTTCAAACAACTTTAGGAGAATAGGTACGGTTTCTTCTTTAAAAAGTTTGATAAAATTCCCCTGGGAAGCCATCTGGCCCTGGACTCTTGTGTCTTGGGAGGTTTTTGATGACTGCTTCAATTTCCTCCCTGGTTATTGGCCTGTTCAGATTTTCTATTTCTTCCTGTTCCAGTTTTGGTAGTTTGTGGCTTTCCAGGAATCCGTCCATTTCTTCTAGATTGCCTAATTTATTGGCGTATAGCTGTTCATAATATGTTTTTAAAATCATTTGTATTTCCTTGGTGTAGGTAGTGATCTCTCCTTTCCTCATTCATGATTTTATTAATTTGAGTCTTCTCTCTCTTCTTTTAATAAGGCTGGCTAATGGTTTATCTATCTTATTAATTCTTTCAAAGAACCAACTCCTGGTTCTGTTGATCTGTTCCACAGTTCTTCTGGTCTCGATTTCGTTGAGTTCTGCTCGAATCTTTATTAACTCCCTTCTTCTCTTGGGGGTAGGATCTATTTGCTGTTTTTTCTCTAGCTCTTCTATGTGTAAGGTTAGCTTTTGTATTTGAGTTCTTTCCAGTTTTTCAATGGATGCTTGTATTGTGATGTATTTCCCCCTTAGGACTGCTTTTGCTGCATCCCAAAGATTTTGAATTGTTGTATCTTCATTCTCATTAGTTTCCATGAATCTTTTTAATTCTTCCTTAATTTCCTGGTTGACCCTTTTATCTTTTAGCAGGATGGTCCTTAACCTCCACGTGTTTGAGGTCCTTCCAAACTTCTTGTTGTGATTTAGTTCTAATTTCAAGGCATTATGGTCCGAGAATATGCAGGGGACAATCCCAATCTTTTGGTATCGGTTCAGACCCGATTTGTGACCCACTATGTGGTCTATTCTGGAGAAAGTTCCATGTGCACTTGAGAAGAATGTGTATTCAGTTGAGTTTGGATGTAAAGTTCTGTAGATATCTGTGAAATCCATCTGGTCCAGTGTATCATTTAAAGCTCTCGTTTCTTTGGAGATGTTGTGCTTAGAAGACCTATTGAGTATAGAAAGAAGCTAGATTGAAGTCACCAAGTATAAGTCTATTATTATCTAAGTATTTCTTCACTTTGGTTAATAATTGATTTATATATTTGGCAGCTCCCACATTCGGAGCATATATATTGAGGATTGTTAAGTCCTCTTGTTGAATAGATCCTTTAAGTATGATATAGTGTCCTCTTCATCTCTCACTACAGTCTTTGGGGTAAATTTTAGTTTGTCTGATATAAGGATGGCTACCCCTGCTTTCTTTTGAGGACCATTCGAATGGTAAATGGTTCTCCAACCTTTTATTTTCAGGCTGTAGGTGTCCTTCTGTCTAAAATGAGTCTCTTGTAGACAGCAAATAGATGGGTCCTTGCTTTTTTATCCAGTCTGAAACCCTGCGCCTTTTGATGGGGTCATTAAGCCCGTTCACATTCAGAGTTACTATTGAGAGATATGAGTTTAGTGTCATCATGATATCTATTCAGTCTTTGTTTTTGTGGATTGTTCCACTGAACTTCTTCTTAAAGGGGAATTTTAAGAGTCCTCCTTAAAATTTCTTGCAGAGCTGGTTTGGAGGTCACATATTCTTTTAGTTGCTGCCTGTCTTGGAAGCTCTTTATCTCTCCTTCCATTTTGAATGAGAGCCTTGCTGGATAAAGTATTCTTGGTTGCATGTTCTTCCTCATTTAGGACCCTGAATATATCCTGCCAGCCCTTTCTGGCCTGCCAGGTCTCTGTGGAGAGGTCTGCTGTTACCCTAATACTCCTCCCCATAAAAGTCAGGGATTTCTTGTCTCTTGCTGCTTTAAGGATCTTCTCCTTATCTTGGAATTTGCAAGCTTCACAATTAAATGTCGAGGTGTTGAACGGTTTTTATTGATTTTTAGGGGGGGATCTCTCTATTCCTGGATCTGAATGCCTGTTTCCCTTCCCAGATTAGGAAAGTTTTCAGCTAGAATTTGTTCAAATACATATTCTGGCCCTCTGTCCCTTTCGGCGCCCTCGGGAACCCCAATTAAACGTAGGTTTTTCTTCCTCAGGCTGTCGTTTATTTCCCTTAATCTATCTTCATGGTCTTTTAATTGTTTGTCTCTTTTTCCTCATTTTCCCTCTTTGCTATCAACTTGTCTTCTAGGTCCTCACGCGTTCTTCCACCTCGTTAACCCTCGTCGTTAGGACTTCTAGTTTGGATGCATCTCATTCAATTGGATTTTTAATTTCTGCCTGATTAGCTCTAATTCTGCAGTCATGAAGTCTCTTGAGTCCTTTATACTTTTTTCTAGAGCCACCAGTAGCTGTATAATAGTGCTTCTGAATTGGCTTTCTGACATTGAATTGTAATCCAGATTTGTAACTCTGTGGGAGAGAGGACTGTTTCTGATTCTTTCGTTTGAGGTGAGGTTTTCCTTCTATTCATTTTGCTCAGTGCAGAGTGGCCAAAAGCAGTTGTATTGGGAAAAAGAGAAAAAGAGAGGAGAGAAAGAAGGAAAGAAAAGAGAAAGAGAAAAAAAAGGGAAGAAAAAAAACCGAACCACAAAAGAAGAAAAGAAGAAAGAAAAAGAAAGGAGAAAAAAAAGGGGGTGGGGGAAGGAAACAAATCAAAAAACAAAACAAAACAAAACAAAACAAAACAAAAGAACCACGGGTGAGTATCTTCTGATTCTGTGTACTTTAAGTCCCTTGGCTTCCTCTGGAAGTTGTCAGTCCGTCTAGCTGGTCTTCTGGGGGAGGGGCCTGCTGTGCTGATTTCCAAGTGTGAGCACTTGGGGGAGCTGCTCTGCCCCTGCCTGGTGCAGGGCTCAGTGGGGGTTGTTTACCCCGTGAGGCCTCAGGAGGAACAACCCCAGTGGTGGGGCCAGCTCCGGAGCCCTGGAGTCAGCTCCCGCAGTAGCTCCGGAGCTCTCCGTCTGCAGGGCCTGGAGGCTCCGGGGCGGGGCCGCTGATGTGCTCAGCTGGGGCAGGAGCGTCCTTGCTGTCCTGGGCCCTCCCGGCCTTTGCCTGTCCCGGGGGAGGCCGGATCCTGGGCTGTGTCCCGGCGCCCTGTGCTCCGGAGCCTGCGATGTTGGATTCGCGCTCCCAGGCCGCGCAGCCCCCTCCGCGGAGCCGCCCCCGAGCCCCCCCAGCTCCCCCGCGCAGCCCCCTCCGCGGAGCCTCCCCCGAGCCCCCCAGCTGCTCTCCGCCCGCAGCCCCCTCCGCGGAGCCGCCCCCGAGCCCCCCCCCCGAGCTGCTCCGCCCCTCAGCCCCCTCCGCAGCCGCCCCCTAGCCCCCCCAGCTGCTCTCGCCCCGCAGCCCCCTCCGCGGAGCCGCCCCCGAGCCCCCCCGAGCTGCTCCCGCCCCGAGCCCCCCCGAGCTGCTCCCGCCCCGCAGCCCCCTCCGCGGAGCCGCCCCGAGCCCCTCCGAGCTGCTCCGGGTCCCGCCGTGCGCGCTGCAGCCCTTAGGGAGCTCGGCCGCGGGTGTGGGGCTCTCCCGGGGCGCAGGTGTCTGTTAGTTTCCCCGGGAGCCCGAGGGCATCCCCGCCCTCCTGGTCCTGCTCCAGCTCCCCCGCGAGCCCCTTCCGCCCGGGAAGGTCGGTGCAGCTCCTGCTCCTCCGGGACGGGGCTCTCCTGTCCTGGGGACACTCGCCCCGGCCTCAGCCCGGCTCCTCGCGGGGCCCCTCCCCCTTGGAGGCCTTTTATTTATTTATTTTCCCATCTTCCTACCTTGATAGAAGCGTGAACTCTTCTCACTGTAGCGTTCCAGCTGTTCTCTCTTTAAATCTCAGACTGAACTCCTAGATTTTTCAGGATGATTTGAAGGTTATCTAGGTAATTTGGTGGGACAGGTGACTTGGGGACCCTACTCTTCCGCTATCTTGCCCCCTCCTCCTATCTCATTGGATTTAATTAATCACTATGAACTGTACAAGTTTGGGTTGGAATAAAAGGTAATAGAATATTAAGAAAGAGCCTTCAGAATATAATATTTACAATTCTATATACTAATAACTCAAAAAAATCAAATTGTAGTCAAAATATTCAGCTAGAGAAGAGGATAGAAAACAAGTGGTTTAATAGTAGTCATCAGAAATAAAACTTTTGGGATCCCTGGGTGGCGCAGCGGTTTGGCGCCTGCCTTTGGCCCAGGGCGTGATCCTGGAGACCCGGGATCGGATCCCACGTTGGGCTCCCGGTGCATGGAGCCTGCTTCTCCCTCTGCCTGTGTCTCTGCCTCGATCTCTCTCTCTGTGTGACTATCATAAATAAATAAAAATTTATAAAAAAAAAAAAAAAAAAAAAAGAAATAAAACTTTTGTTTTTAGTCATAAAGAGGTATTTCCCATTTTGGATATAAATTGAATGGAAATAAGTTGTAGCATTTTTCATAAATATGTTAATAAACAGATGTTTGCTGAACATTAATCAGTAAAACAAAGTATGAATAAAGGACATGGAATCTTTAAGTTAGGGTGAAACAGCAATTTTGTTATATCTGGAATAACTTAAAATATGAAATTAAATAATGCCAACATATTCCTCAAATTTTATTTTAGCTTTGTACCAATTAATTTTAAAATTATAACATTAAATATGTTTCTCAAATCTGCCATCAGTCTCCTCCTTTTGCTCCTTTTCACTTCTTGGGACTGTGGCAGGCAACTTCTTACATCACTCACAATGACCACACCTCTTACTATTCATAATATTGTATAAGCTCCTTTATTATGTGTGGGCTGGACCTAGTGACTTGGTTTTAATGAATAGAATATATAAGTTGATGGGCTATCACTTCTAGTATGAGTTTATAGGTAACAGTTATTCTCATGTTGCTTGCATTCTTTCCTTCTCTCTTGCTATCTAATTTGACCACTCTACGGAAGCAAGCTTCCACATTGCGAGACATGGCATGTAGACGAAAATGTGTCAAAACTAAGAGATATTTGGGGTACATGGGTGGCTCAGTCAGTTCAATGTCTGCCTTTGGCTCAGGTCATGATCTCCAGGTACTGGGATCAAGCCCTATGTTGGGTTCCTTGCTCAGTGGGAGTCTGCTGCTTCCTCTTCCTTTGTCCCTCCTCACCCCTGGCTGTGCTCTTCCTCTCTCTCACTCTGAAACACATAAATAAAATCCAAGAAAACAAACAAACTGGGGATCCCTGGGTGGCTCAGCGGCTCAGCACCTGCCTTTGGCCCAGGGCATGATCCTGGAGTCTCGGGATCGAGTCCCAGGATTGAGTCGCGTGTGGGGCTCCCAGCATTGAGCCTGCTTCTCCTTCTGCCTATGTCTCTGCATCTCTCTCTCTCTCTATCATTAATAAATAAATAAAAAATAAAATTAAAAAAATAATAATACAATTAAAAAAAAACTAGAACTGAGAGACACTTTCATCAATATCTCATGAAGAACAGAGGATTTTGTTCAATACTGTATGAGAATTGAATCCTGCCAATACCCACATGTCTGAGTCAGGAAGATAATCCTTCCCGGTTGAGACTTGAGATAAATGTATTCTTGTGAGAGATCCAGAACCAAACGCATAAGCTAAGCCATTTCACATTCTTAATTCATAAAAATTGTGAAATAGTAAACGTTTTAAGCCACTAAACTTTGAGGTAAATTGCTATACAATAATCCATACTTCATGTATAGGCTATGAGTTAACATCCCCATGGATTCATCAATTAACTGATAAACTAAATTCAAATTACACATCTCTAATGCCTACTGAGATAAACATCCATATTTTGAAATTCTTGTTTTATATACACATTTGACACCTCTCAGGCACTATACTACCAATATAAACAAAATCTGTCATTCCCCCCACCCCTAAAAAAATTCACTTTGTCTCTTAAACTTTAGAGATGACACTTTAGTCACACCAGTTTCTAATAATAATGTTTCGAATTAAGTCATTCCTAACATCTCCAACTCTCTAATGAATCTACCATCTGATTTTTTAAAACTAAATTTATTTTCACCTGGGTGGCTTAGTGGTTGAGCATCTGCCCTTGGCTCAAGTCGTGATCCTGGGATCCAGGATTGAGTCCTGCATTGGGCTCCCTGCGAGGAGCCTGCTTCTCCCTCTATGTCTCTGCCTCTCTCTCAGTCTGTATCTCTCATGAAGAAATAAATAAATTTAAAAAAATTAAATTTATTCTACTTCTAAATGTCTGAAATCTGTTTATAACTACTGTTCCTAGCTAAGTTTAAAATCCTGTCAATTTTCAAATGAATTGCTATATGAGCTATATGAAGAATATCCATTTTTGACATAGCCGTGAAAAATTTTTAAAAATAAACATCTGCTTACATTTTTTTCCCCTCTACTTGCTTTCAGGTGAAAGTCATACTTTAAACATGGATTTAAAGGATCTGATAGAAATGCCCTGTTTAACTTTCACATATCATATTTGCATTTGTTTTATGCTTAAGTCTGAAACAGACTGCCCTGAGAGCAGTCACATTTTTCTATATTATGTATTTCTTCGTCTTCAGGCCCATTTCAGTTTTTTTCAATAAATTCATGAAAGAATAAATAAATTAATGATGATAGTCTTTCAAATTATATTGTTTTAAATATTAAGATTATGTTAAAATACCCTAATCTGGTAAACATATAGACTTGTAAAGACAGAAATATGTGGATTTTAGGCCCAACTGTGCCATTAATTTCTTATATTTGACCTTTAGAGAGACATTCCACAGAAAATCATCCTGGTTCACTACTATTACAGTGTAATTCAACCTGGTGAGCAAGAACAGTCAGCATTGAGAGCATTAGTAAAACACAGGAGTGCAAGAGGATAGAAAGAGATATAAATAAAAATAACAAAGGGAATTGGAAACAATAGAGGACATAGTATTGTCTATCATATGTTCACATTGAAGGTGTAGCAGTATCTGACCATCTGTCTCAGGCTACTGGCCACAGGGTCAGACGGGATCATCTAACACGTAACAATCTCTCCAAGTAACCATTGTATCAGAGATAAACATTTGTTTTACTAGTTTAATGTGATATGTCCACCACTGCTAAGAGTAAGTCCTATGGCATCAGTATTCATTATATTTTCAAATGCTTTTTCTTGAAAGAGGAAAAAAAAAATCAGTAACTCATTCACTGGATTAATTTTCATCCACCATTATTCCCAATTCAGGAGTGGAATGGGGTTCTCCAACATTCTCCTCTATTTACCCTTATACTGCATTGCACAGTTTTCCTTTTCCTTCAGTATCTTCCTGTATGAATCCAATTAGAAGAAACTTTGAAGGCTTTTGGAATATGAAAAGGAGCAAAATATTTCTACCCCCAATGTATCTTCTATTTTAGTGATAATAATGATAAATGATATATAAGTGGAGATTAATTTGCTCCCTATAGTCTGCTTACATTTCCACTTTGAAAATCTGTACCCGACAGTATTATAGGTATACTGTTATGTATACTTGTAATACTATACTTATAGTACCAAGGTAATCTAGCAAATGGAGAAGATTCTTTGAAAATCATTACAATAGATTAAGATGATTTATTTGAAAAACTCTTGCATTCAAAATATAAAAGGAATACATCAATTAGGTAATATCAACATCTCAATTTAAATTTGCCAGGTCTTCTTTAATTGTAGGAATTATTAACTTTATTAATCCTCCACCATTACTAATTAAATTTCTTTATAATGTAACAGTCATAAAAATAGGTAATTTTCATGCTAGTTGGAGTTTTACGTATACAGAAAACTGAATTAGAGGAAACATACAGAAGCCACAGATGTTGCTCTCCTCTAGGCTTTATGATAATCATGGGATTGATTCTAAACAGAATGATGTCAAGAATGGTGAAGGAGGGCACTGGGTAGCTCAGTCAGTTAAGCATACAATTTGGTTTTCACTCAGGCCTTCATCTCATGGGTTGTGAGATTGAGCCCTAGCCACACTGGGGTCCATGCTCCATGGGAGTCTGCTTGGAGAGTCTCTCCCTCTCCCCCTTACCCTGCTTGCTGTCTCTTCCTCTCCACATTTCACAACCCACATTCTCAGCACATCACACAGGTGAGTTGAGGTGGATGCAGTACACACAGTGGGTTTGTGTCCCCAGATGGGAGACTTCAAGATTATGAACTCAGGCTTTTATACTGAACTGATACTAAACTACAATGAGTTTAGTATCTTTACTAAACTCAACAGCAAACAATTCTACCTTCAGCTGTGGAAGGAAACACAGCCTCTGTCTTCCAGGGCTATTCACTATTCAACACCCAGGAAAAAGAAATTAAAAAGCTGGCAGTGTTTCTACTGGTCAGGGTCTCTACTTGCAGGTGTTCCTAAAATGTGAGAGATGCCATGAACAGAAATAGCAAAAAAGGCAATTGATTTTATTGTGTGAATTAATGGTGCAAGACAGCAAAGGAGGTGGGGCTTGGTCAAAAATTCATCTGTTTGCAACTGCCAATCCTTGAAATTCTCTCATAAATAAATCAATTACTAAAAATTATTAACTACACCCTATGTAAAATTGCCTTAAATTATTAATCCCTTAAATATTGCATATTTTGTTAAAAATTAATATGATTCAGCAAACAGGTGCCTGTCATTAACACATCAATATTCCTTAGTATCATTTTTATCTTTTTTAAAAAAGATTTTATTTATTTATTCATGAGAGACACACATAGAGAGATAGATAGAGAGAGAGAGGCAGAGACACAGGCAAAGGGAGAAGCAGGCTCCATATAGGGAGCCTGATGTGGGACTTGATCCTGGGACTCCAGGATCATGCATGGGCCAAAGGCAGGCGCTAAACCACTGAGCCAACAAGGGATCCCCTCATTTCATCTTTTAATGTGGTTCTGAACTTGAAAACAAGTTTTAAAAATGTAGGTAGTAAAAAGAGTCTAATAGAGGAAAATTTTCAGAATCCAATAATGTACAGAGACTGGGGAATATTGAAAAAAAAAACAATTATGATACCTGGAATATTGTGTTGTATGGAGTCAGGGGATGAGCACTGGATGAAGGTAGGAAAATGTTCCAGTCAAGACTTCTTAATGTGTAATTGCTCTTTGGTTTGCCCTCATCACTTAAGCTTATTGTTTTCTTAAGAAAATCACTTCATAAGACTAATAAATCACTTTAATTGTATTTTGGTTGAACACACATTACCGAAACTTCATAAATGTAATTTACTACATCATCTGAGAGAGTATTCTTATTATAAAAAATTATACAAACAATTTCTCTAAGTAATAGTGATAATGTACTCATGGCATCATAATTCTGATTTCAGTCACTGAAATTACATTTTGTTGGATTTAAACCACTAGTACTTACTAGCTCTGTAATCTTAGACAAATTGCTTAATTTTTCTGTGTCTCATTTTGTTCTTTTGTAAAAAAGGAATTTGTACTTAATAAAAAATTTCTTGTGATATTCAACAAGTTTATGTATGCAAAGAATACAATGTATTACTGGAGAGATTTTATCCACTTCTTAAGTAGGAGGTACCACTATAATTAGCATTATTATTACTTTAAAGAGCAGAGGAATAACCTTGGATAAACAACCTCTGAGAAAAATAAAACAAAGAAATAATATAAATTATAAGTAATACGGAGGCTGGAGCAAAACCTGAAAGGATGAGATGTATACTACACATATATCTCCATAAATTTGGATAAGAGGATAGTAAAATTTCAGAAAATAGGAAAGTAGAGATTTTGTTTCAGCTACCTAATTGAAATTAGTTTCATCAGAGAGCAGCCATGAGATAATTTAACAGGAAACTGGATATGAATTATTCAGGGCAACAAAACTTGTGGAACATGTGCCTTACTCAGGATTCTAAAGAAGTGAAATATAAAAAGTAAAAGGATGGATGTTTGTCTCTCCAAATAAAAATGTAGTGTCCTTTGCTGTTACTCAGGAGGTCATATCTGACCTTCACACAGTTCCAGTGTCCACACTTTCTCAGGACCATGAATATCAATGGAATTGGGTAGAAGAGGCTTCTGTATAATGTTCTATCCCCCATCTGTCAGCAGTCTAAGTTTAGGCATAATATTAGGAACAAGGCAGTTAGGATTGAATAGCCAGATTCTTACTGGGCTTAATATGTAATATCAACATCAAAAAAAAAAAAAAAAAAAAAAACCTTTGGATTGTGTTACTAAGTGTGATCTTAAAGATAAATAGTATTCTTCAATATGCACATCAAGAAAATTCAATTTAGAAATTATAAACCTTACATGTGACAGCCCTACCTACTAACAGGACACTCCTTCTATACTGTATTCCTTCCATCAATCCATAGTGACCATAGGAATATTTGACTTGCCATAATCAAGTACACCAATGGTGGAGGAGGTTCTGAGAGCATCAAAATATAGTAAAAGGAGCCACAAGGAGAAGCACCGTTGATGGAGTCAGAGAACCCCTCATAGTGGCATTGATAATCAGCTGTATGTGTGCTCTATTCACCTTTGTGTCTCCACACATACTATCATAGGACTTTGCCTATCCAGGTGTTCAATAAAATGCTCACTGAATTGATTTGCTCTGTTTGAAATTCCAATTAAATTGTCAACACTGCTTATACTTCTTTATCCCAGAACCTCTTGAGGTTCCTCAGAATGAAATATCAGTGAGGTTGATACTGATAGGAGGGGAGATTATTTGCCTTGCTTTAAGTTATTTGTCCTGTTATTCATTCATCTGAATCTCATGAAATCAAACAGAAGAGCTTTGTGTTTGCTGTTACTGGCATTCAACATTAGTCCTTTCAGCAAAGTAGAATTAAAGGAAAATACAGTTTTTAAATAATGATAACTTTAATGAATGGGCACTGGCAGAACTGTATGTTTTCCATTTTGTAATTTTTTTATTTCATTTATAATCTCGCTTGTACCCCCCAATTAATCTGCTATTAATTGACTAATTGACTCCTTTATTCTACAAACGCTATTGAATCTTATTCATTTTGAGACAGTCAGTTTGGGTACTGGGGATTAAATGATTAACAGGAGAGTTAGTCCTGGCTTCAGGAAGCTGGGGAATCTTTTAAAAAAGTATTTAGGTCAGAAGTGGTACAATAGATTTTGGCTATGACAAGGTGACTTACTTTAGCAATGGAAGACTTTCTGGGAAAGTGATTTTAAGAAGTAAAAATGGAGGAAGGATTAGCCCATGAAAAGAAGAGAAGAAAGGATACGTAACAGAGAAGTTGAAATCCTGAGGAATGTGAAGAATCCTATATTTGTTAGAAAATGAAAGTATCTGGCTGTAAAATAGTGAAGTAAGTTTGGGAATAAAGTCTATAAGCCAGTTCATAAAAGGCTTTGTAGTCCAAGAGAAAAGCCATTGTAAAGTTTTTAAACAGAAAATTGTCATTATTCAAATATATTCTAAAAAATACATCTGGTATTTAGTGATGAATGAAATGAAAATTTTCAAGACAGGACAGAACAAATGAGTTAACACGATATTGCAGAGGTATTGCTTTTGTTGTTTTTAATATATTCAACATACAACATTGTGCAAGTTTATTTTTTAAAGATTTATTTATTTGATAAAGAGGAGAGAGAGTGAGCATGAAGGGCGAGCATGAATGGGAGGGGCAGGAGGAAAGGGAGAAAGAACCTGAAGCAGATTCCACCCTGACCATGGAGCCCAACACTGGACTTGATCTCATGACACTGAAATCATGGCCTGAACTGAAACCACAAGTTAGATCCTTAACCAACTGTGCCACCCAGGTGCCCCCCGCCACATGACATCGTACAAGTTTAAAGTGTGTGCGGCATGTTGATTTGATACATTTAAATTGTGGTGTGATTGCTGTTATAATAGTAGCTAGAACCACTATCAGGTCACATAATTATTGTTTTGTTGTGGGAATAATTAAGATTAAGTCTCTTAGCAAGTTTATAATACAAGTTGTTATCTATAGTCACTACACTGTGCATTAGATCTGCAGAACTTATCTATTATTAGCGGGTAATATACCCTTAAATAGCATCTCTTATATTCCCCCACCCCAACCTCTGGTAATTACTATTTATTGTTTTTTATGAATTTTCCTTTTTTTTTAGATTTCATATATAAGTGATATCATGCAGTATTTGTCTTTCTCTGTCTAAATTATCTTACTTAAACTAATATCCTCAAGGTCCATCCATGTTGTCACAAATGGCAGAATATCCTTTCTCATGGCTGAATAATATTGTGTATGTGTATATATATGTATTTACCGATTCTTCCATTGATAGACATGTAGGTTGTTTCTGCATTTTGTCTTACTGTGAATAATGCTGAAATAAACATGGGAGTGCAGATATCTCTTAGAAACCCTGTTTTTCATTCCCTCTGGGTATATTCTTAGAAGTGGAATTGCTCTATCTTATGGTAGTTCTAATTTTTTGAGAACCCTCCAGATAGTTTTCCAGAGTGGCTGAGGTTTAAGTATGGGAGAATAGTGGCTCTTACTAGTGTCATGGCGTCTAGATGAAGAACAAATATGAAAAATATTTCAAGGATGGAATCAAACAATTGGTGATTGATTTTGAGGAGGAGGGGAAGAGAGAACATCACTCTTAAATTCTTGGTATGAGTACCTGAGTGAAGAGTACACTTGCTAAGATTTGACTATTTTCAGCTATGTATGTGTGTGACAGGGGATGGCAAGAGAAAATAGGGGTGTCTCATGAATTATTTGAAGGCTTTATATTTCTACTAATAACCAGGGGAATTGACAAAGGAATTAAGAAGGATAGAAGATCTAAAATTGAGCATTGTTGAAGAAAATAAGTGACCATTTCAGATAATCTGAAAATTTTAAGTTTTCTTTCTTCTTCAGTTATTAATTTTTGGTCCCAAATAGTATGCATGTTAAATTGCTCAAATTTCCAAATTTCCCTTGACAAATTAATCAATACTTATTTAAGCCACATGGTAAATATCATGTATAAAAACTGGAGAGAAGTGAGAGTCAAAGATGAAGTATTTTCTCTGGTCTAAATTTTGCACCCCTCTGCTATGTATATCTGTGTGTATCATGTATTGGTATGTGATATCTATATCTGTATTTATAAAGATATTGATGAATCCAGTGTAGAGAAAATATCATAAATTCAAGCCTATTATATTTAATGTATGAAATTTATTGAAGAAAATTGAATGCGCTGATTTCAACTGCAAAGCCTTAATGTGTTCTGTGATGTGGCTTATTGCTGTGGAATTGGTTATTTAAAAAAAAGAAAAGAAAAATGCTCAAATTGTTTTTAAAAAATCATTTTTATTCTGTATGCTCTTGTAGCAAAAAGAGAGAGAGAGAGAGAAAGAAAGCAATTCAAAACCCTTTAAATGACACATCTATTGCAATATAATATGTGATATTGTACTGTTAAGAGTAGCATCAAATCCAATATCAGGTCAGCTATTACCTTTTCATTTAATTCAAAATGACCTTATAGAATGGGCTATCATACTGTGCAAAGTCACATACAGTAATCTAGCTTAAAAATGCTATTTATATATTGTATTTTATTTTTCTCTGATGCAATGTCAAATGTATACCATTAAGTTGACAAACAAAAATACTCATCAGAATGTTAGCTTTACATATTAATAAGAAAAAGAATATATGATAATTTGTGCTTGGGATAAATAAACTCATTATCATGCAATAGTCTCATATACACACAATGCATTTGTAATTATCATGCCATTTTGGTTTCTAAAAATGACTCTTTTAAGAAAACATTTAAAATTTCTTTAAATCTTGCAATCTTTTGGGGGCACTATATAGTTCAATGATATATCTTCTTAGGGAAGAAATATAGTACAATGTCAGAGGGGGAAGATGTTTTATATAAGTATCCTTCACTGTAGTGATTTTCCTTTTATTTTGAGTATAATATATTTTCTTATCTTAGACAAAGTTCCAGGTCTCATTCTTTTGTATGTGATGCTTTTAATATCAGTAACTATGGCAACAAGATTTTTAAATGCTGTATGTAGTATAAGTACAGGGAAAATGGAGAGCATAAAACCTTAAAAGAAGAAGCTGTCAGTCCTCTTACTGCCATTGTGAGGCACAAAAATAATTTTCAGAATTATGCTGTCACTTATGCAGGAAATGTATCTTGTATGTCACAAAGAAGTTTTAGTTTATATATTTATTTGCTTATTTTGTAATGATTTTGTTTAGAATTATCTACATTTCTTTACTGGTCTTTGTTTTATGTTATGTTTTTACGTGATGGCTCGCATTAGTTATATGCAAATTTCATTCAATTTCCTGAATAGTGAGGAGATTGGTGGAATCACCTCTCAGTAGAACAAAGACAACTGTAGAAATTTTTATAAAAAAATTAAAATCTCTGGAAAATTATTCCAAGGACATAAAGCAAATGAATATTTATTCAAGAAAATGTACTAAATATCATGAAGAAAAAGGAAACTCCATAGGACTCAAGCCATGATCTTCCTTGCCTTCATGCTGAACCCCTGTAAGAGGCTATCAAATCTTTCAAGAAGTAGGGTATCACCAGCATTCTCCATCACCTCTAACTCCTTGTTGCTTAAGCCAAACCTCAGGAAAAGCGAAGAGGGCTCCTTCTTCAACTTGCCCCAATGCAAAAAAGCCTGTCACTGTACACCAAGAGAGGAACAATGACAATGTCTCCAATTGCCCTCACCCAGCTCATGCATGGGATGGAGGTGCCACAATAGGGGGGTCAAGCTGAGAGGAACAGAGGCTGTCAACACAGAGAACACTGGGTATGTTCAGGCCTGTGTCCATTGAGATGCAACATCAGAGGCTTTAAAAAAAAACAGAGGCCACAGAGGCCACAGAAATAGTTCAGATAATTCAATAAACAAATGATCAAGCAAACAACAGCAAAATTGTGATCTCCAGAGGTGTCTTAAAGTACATATTAAATGGAACTTTTCATATCCCACAAATGATTCTAAGAGAAGCAGTCAAGTGTCCCTAACCACAATGCAGTACAATGGCTCAGAATTTTCCCCAGTGAAAGATTTAGGTAGGCTATAGGAACAGAGAGCACCAACGTTCTCTCCCCGACAAAACTGACTATTTTGAACAGAGTGTAGGGAAATTTTAGCCTCAGGCCTCTTGAAAACGAAAAATTTTAATGGTGAGCAACTAAGGAAGGCTGATATCTTCATGAAAATAACCTATGCTTTAGACCAGTTTAACTTACCAAATAGCAAAGTAGAGAAACAGCTAAGATGATCCCTCATGGAGTCAGAAAAGAAAACTTTCACAGAGAGCTTCAAAAAAAAAAAAAAAAAAAAAAAAAAAAAAAAAAAAAAAAACCTCTGCAAAGAAGCCCAAGTGGAGTTGGATTAGAGTGTGTAATAATGTGTGCTCCAAATTATTATGAAAAACAATAGAACAGTCAGCCAGCATTTGGTAAAGCCCAATAGCTGAGTGTGATGCCAACACACTCAGCTTAACAGATCAGGATATGAGACTTTCAAATAAAGCTCAGTTAAAGCCTCTATCAACACAGAGGACATTGAGTATGTTTAGGCCTGTGTCCACTGCAAAGCAACATCAGAGCCTTTACAAGACAGAGGAAACAGATGCCACAGATATAGTTCAGCCAGTACATTAAACATATGAAGAAGCAAACAGCCAAATTAGCATGCCCCAGAGGTGCCTTTTAGGAAATAGTAAAGTTTCAGATTGAAACAATAAACACAGAGGGAAATTCAAATCCATATCAACAGTAAATGGCCAGTAAAAGTAATTATGTAATCCAAAATAAATTGTATACATACAATTTACTGTTTATTTTTTTTTCTTAGCTGATTTGAAAAGCAATTATGAGCAGTCTTTTGTATATTATTCTATTGTTGGACCTATAATGTATACAAATATGATCTTTTGACAATAGTAGCAGATAATACATAGGTAGAAGCAAAGCTGTATTGGAATGAGGAAATACCAGATGGTAAGTCAAATCCACAGAAACAAATGAAAAGAATAAAAAATGACATATAAGTAGGTTAATACAGCAAATTATAAATATGCACTTGCTCTCAACTGTTACATAAGCTTTTGTAAATGACCTACAATTATATAAAATAATAGTTATCACAGTGTGTGGCAGGCAAATACATCTATATCAATCATAAATAAATTTTGAATGGATGAAGCATTCTAATAAAAGGCAGATTTTCAGGCTGAGTAGAAGACAAACAAGATCCAACTCTAGGCTCTCTACAGGAGACAAACTTTAAATTCAAACATACAATTAGGTTTAAAGTGAAATTTAAAAATAAAGTGAAAGTACATACATATATATCATGCGTAAAAATTAATAAAGGGAAACCTCATTTAGAATGGAGTTGCAAGGCCGGCAGGGCAAGCTTTCACATTTTGGCACTTATTGTCCATTGAAGAACACCTTGTCAGTCCTGTACTACTTAGCTCCTACTTTACCATCCCAGCAGTAGGAAGAAAGGTTTCTTCCACCCCCAGCTGTACTCAACCCATGAGACTATCATAATTCAGCCAGTGAAAACCCACTATACTTTAAATTCCCAATTTACTCCAGTGGACTCTTTGTTTACAACTGTCCTTCCACTTCTCCTTTTTCTCTGTGAGAGTGTTCATCATCTTTGTTTTCCAGACTTGCCTATACTTTGTTGTAGCTTATTGTCCAAAATTATAATTCTTTGCTATTCCCAGATCAACCCATTTTGAATAGTAAAATAACTGGCAGTTTGATTTTTAAGGTTGATACATGCAAACAGAAACAATGAGAAAGCTGGAGTGCTATACTCATATCAGATAATATAGACCTTAATATAAATATTTAATCGCTTTGCAAAGCATTTACTTTAAAATTAAGTATGGAAGAATATTTGCATTGGAAAGAATATTGTAGCAGATCTCAGCATGGGGATAATTTAAAATCTAACCCCCAAACATCAGATGTGTTGGAGTATTTTTCTGATTCACTATAATCATCATCTAGTTCTAATCTTGTCTTCATTCTTTCTTCTTCTTTTTCTTTTTCTTTTCTTTTTCTTTTCTTTTCTTTTTCTCTTTTCTTTTCTTTCTTTTCTTTTTTTTCTTTTCTTTTCTTTTCTTCTTTCTTTCCTTATCTTTTCTTTCTCTCCCTCTGCCTTAAATATCCATACTTATACCCTACTATCTGCTTGAAATTCAAAATTCTGAATCTCAGTTTTGCAAAATATGTGTATTTCATTATTGTATATAAAACTTTTTAATACATGAATTTTTATGTCTTCATAAATTTTGTCAATGTGGGCACCAAATATATATTCAAACACATCTCAATAAAGGTATAATCTGGTTGTGAGTATAATGCTAAGCAAAACAAATCAGTGAGAGAAAGAAATACATGATTCACTCATATGGGGAATCTAAGAAACAGAACAAATGAGCAAAGGTTTAAAAAAAAGAGAGAGAAAGTCAAACCAAGAAACAGGATCTCAAATGGGGGTTGCTGGAGAGGGGGTGAGCATAATGACGGGTTAAATGGGTGATGGGAATTAAGAGTGCACTTGTGAAGAGCATTAGGTGTCTTACAGGAGTATTGAGTCATTATATGTACACCTGAGACTAATATTACACTGTATGCTAACTGAAATTAAAATACAAACTTAAAGTATAATCTAGCATTTTCACAGATGAATAGATCAGTTAGTCAAAAAATGATTTCTACTGCTCAGTAGATCATTTGAAAAATTGTACGTGCATATGTTAATTTGAAAAAAAAAACAGTAACATTCCTAATACTGTGTTCAAGCATTGTTACAATGATTTAATATTAAATGCACTTCATCTTTAACAACATTCTTCTGTATTAGTTTACTTTTATTTTACAAATGAGGGACCTGAGTTATAGTGAGGTTAAATTACACACTTAGGATCACAAATCAGCAGGTGGTAGAACTAATATTTGAACTTAGAAGGTTTGGTTTCAAAATCTGGCAACTAAATTAAAAGTCCTAATTTTCCTCAATAAGTAGTCACAATTATTTTAAGACAGTCATTGCATTTTTCTAGGCCTTCTTGGTCTACTGGAGGAAAGGTTGTGTCATATGTCCTAGTTTTTTAGTCCAGATGGCCTCATCTTTCACCATGTCAAACTAATCAATTGGCTTTTCTTTAACAAGCATTACAACTGCATCTTTTCATTAATTCTGCAATATAATTTTTGACTTTGACCAGACATACTGTCATAGAGAATTAATTAAAGAATTAACAATAGTAAATGTGGTATGAATACCTCCTCTCCCCAAGGCACCAGTATGTTACTAAACCAAAAGACACGAGATTTCAACTGTGAAATTGAACTCATTGTATTCTAATATCCCGTGTGTGCATTTAGATATAAAAGAGTATCGCATGTCTAAATCAGGAAGGTTATTTTAGAATTAGTTACTAAAGAAAATATGAAGTCTAAATTGGTCACTATTTTTTTACTAGTTTAGAAATAAATACACCCAATTCCACAAAATCAGTGTTCCATACTCCACAAAAAAAAAAAAAAAAAACTAATGAGAAAGGAGTGTGTTATCATTTTTGTAGGAGACTGAGGTATACATTGAGTATTGCACAAAAGCATTCAGTCATGAAATAGAATTGTTACTACTTCTTATTCTAGCATTAAATAACTTCTTTTGATGGATGCCAGAAATCAAGTTAGAAAAAAATATTAGACTTCTTTTAGAAGATGAGATAAGAATTAGACAAAATCAATTCAATGATTTTACAGTATGTAATTTCTTCTTAATGTTCTTTATAATTATATACATGCAAGAAATATAAAATATTTAAAATAAAGTGCTGCATTTCAGATTAGTAAAAAATAATAATTTTAAATTTGCCAACTTCATATTTAAATTTTAAATTGAATTTCTAAAGTTATGTGTTTGACTAATTCATCAAAGAACTTATTTTAAAAATGATGTTGTTATAACTTTTGGATTATGCTGTTGAATATTTTGTAAAAAATTCTACTTTACCAGGGCAACTATTTTTACCAAGACTTGCCTGGTTAATTTTCATTTTTGCTAATTAGAATTTTCTAAGTATTCCTTGGTTAAAGATCAAAAATTAATTATAACCAATACCATTTTTATACTATTTACTTTTCAATTGAGCTATGCTATTTAGAGTTTCTCACAACTGTATCAACTACTTGTCTAATTTATGTTTGTTCAATCTATTTATTTTTATATGTAAATATGAACAAAATGATAAACATTACTGGGGAAGTATAGGGAGCTTGCCATCAGCAAGATCAGAATAGTTAGGAGACTTTCTGAAAGATGTAAGACAGATGGTGGCACATATCATTGACTAAGATTCTAAAAAAAAAAAAAAAAAAAAAAAAAAAAAGCGAAACTAATAACACAAAATGGAGAAAGGAAGGAACCAAGAAAATAGAATTTTCCCAGCAAAAACTCCAGAGGACCCTAAGATCCAGAAGCAGGGAAGGTGTGAGGTTGAGCTGAATGAAGAGCCCTGATAGCACGGTACCATCCAAAGGCTGGTGCAGCATTTCCTCCCCTTGAGTAAAAGCTGAAGGAATGACTCCCTGGATAGGGTGAATGATCTATGAGGGGTCCCCACAGTGGGCACTGGGGCACAAAAGGATTCTGTCGTGTGCTCACAAGGAACTTTCATTATCATGGTGGGGCCACTAAATGGAAATTGCCACAACTCCTTAAAAACAGGCTCCCAAACAAAACAAACAAACAAACAAACAAACAAATTAAAAACAAGGCTCCCAATTACTAATCCACAATCACCTGGATTAAGCCAGAGTTTCTGGCATCAGAATATGTACCCATTGTTGGAGAAACAGAAATTTTGCATGTGATGGAAATGCCATACTCAAGATGTGAATTCCTGTTCATCTAGGTCCAGAATTTGGAAATGTGAATATGTAACCTAATCACTAATATCGATAAAAATTAATAGTCTGAAGTGATTCATAGATAAATAGATTCCCTGGGAAAGTGAGCTAATGCAGAAAATAGAAAAAAAAAAGTTAAAGCAAGTAAAATCAGTATCTTCAGAATAATTGTGAGTTTCCTTGCAGTTAAAAAAAAGATGAATCAGAATTCTTGAAAATTAAAAATATCATCGTATAAATAAAAATGCATGCATATTTCTGAGATCTGGAAAAGTAAGATAAAGAATCCTGTCAGAAAATAAACAGCTAAAGAGATGAACCTCATATAGAAAGTGAAGAGACTGCGCATGATTGGGCAAAATAATGGCCCTTCCCGAGATGCCCATATCTAAACCCTTAAACCTGTTTATATTACCTTACATGGCAAAAGGTTTTTTTCCCCTGAATTATATTTTTTTTTTGAATTGGAGTATAGCCGACACACAATGTTATATTGGTGTCAGGTGTACAACACAGTGATTCCGCAGTCCTGTATGTTATGCTCTGCTCACAAGTACAGCTGCCATCTGTCACCATACAACACTACTACAATATTATTATTATTTTTTGAGGTACTACAATATTATGACTACAATCCAGACCTTTTATCCCCATGACTTATTCATTCCATAACTGGGAGCCTGTACCACTCACCACCTTCGACTATTTTACTCATGCTTCCGCCTTCCTCCCTTCTTATTTTTAACAAAAAATAAGAAAAAAGAGAGGGGGTGGAGAAGGGAGGGATAAATAGAGGAAGGAGGGGAAGAAGAGAGAAAACATAAAGGAAACGAGGAAGAAGAAAACTCGAGGTATGGAAGGAAGGAAAGGAGGGAAGGGGGAGGGGGAAGGTGAGAACTGGAAAAACTGAGTGCAAGGCAAGAATGCACTCTCTCATCACTCCTATTCACCAAAGTACTAGAGATTCTCCCTAGGGCAACAAATAATCAAGTAAAATACACACGGGACAAAAAATAAGAAGTAAACATCTTTTTATGTGCCTCTGATATTATTTATAAAAAATCCTGAGTAACCTAGAAAAATTAATAGAACTAATAAGTGAGATTAGAAAAGTAATTTATAAATGATGTATATTCCTATATACTAAAAATAATGATTGGAAACAATTGGTAAATGGAATGAAAATTAAAAATGTCATTCAAACTACCATCTCCAAATATGAAATGCTTATGGGTGAATTTTAACAAACACATGTATAACCTTGGCACGAATAACTACAAAACGTGGCACTGAGGCATTTAAAAGCCCAAATGAATATTTGGAAAGATATAAGATATTCATGGGTTGGCCAACTTGATATTGCTAAGATACCAATTCACACTGAGTTGCTGAGTGAATTCAGCATTGTTCTAATTAAAACCCCAACAGGTTATCCTTTTGTGGAAGTATGCAAGCTGATTCTAAAATATATATGGAATTGCAAAGGACTTGGGATAGCCAAAACATGTAGAAATAAAAGAACACAGTTGGAAGATTTATACTTATGTGATTAAAACTTAAAGCTACACTAATTAAGACACTGATATGGCTTGAGGATACACATGTGGATCTATAGGATAGATTAGAATCCACAGATGGACTCATCATGTATTAATCTTATATTGCCATGGTAATTCAATGGAGGGAATGGCTAATTTTTTCAACCATTTGATGGAGCAATTTAATGTCCATATGGGAGGAAAAAAAAAAACTTTGTCACCTCACATTATGAACAAAAATTGAATTGAAATGGTTTAAACCTGAAAAGTGAAAGCTAAATCTATGATATTTCTAGATTAAAAAATAGAAGAAAATCTTTGTGATCTGGGGATAAACATATGGCCAGTTGGCGAAAAATGATTAAGTTGGGCTTTCACAATACTAAAAACTTTTTTTTTAATGCCATTCAAAATGAAAAGAAACGCACAGACTGGGAAAGAATATTGCAATACTTCTTTGTGACAAGTGACTTGTATCTGAAATATATAAGGAACTCTTATAACTCTATAATAAGAAGACAAACTACCCAATTTAAAATGGGCAAAGAATTTGTACTCCAAAGAACATATGCTAATGGCAACTAAGTACTGGAACGCTGCCTACCATAATTAGTCATTAGGGAAATGCAAATTAAAACCACAATTAGACACTGCTATATACACTGGTAGAAAAGCTAAAATTTGAAAAGGCAGAAAACCAAGTGTCGGTAAGCATGTACATTAACTAAAGCTCTCATACGTTGCTCTTGGAGATCTAAAACAGTATAACCACTTTGAAAAATGTTTTGGCAATTCCTTATACAATTAAACATCTACTTACTGTAAGTCTAGTAATTCTGCTCCTGAATATTACCTAAGATAAATGAAAATATATATTCTTTCAAAAATCCATAAAACCATTTTATTGCAGCTCTTTTCATAATAGCTGAAAATTAGAATCAGCAAAAATGTTTATAAAGAGGTGAATGGTCAAATTTTGATCTATCTGTATAGTATAATAATGCCAATAAAAAGGAAGATCTATTGATGCATGAAATAACAAGTACGATTCTCAAAATTGTGATGCTAAGTGACAAACACCAAATACAAGAGGGCATACTGTGTCTTTTCCATTTACAGAGAACACTTAAAAGGCAAGTCTTGTTTAGTAACACAAAGCTAGTTTTGCCATGTGTGGTGCAGGAGAATAACCAAGAGTAACAGATGGCTACATTCTGTGTCTTGAATGCGGTGATAGTTACCTGGGTGTAAAAACACATTAAAATGTGTTGAGGTGCACTCTTAGAATGGATGTGTTTGCTTATATGGTAACTTGTAATGATGTTTATTTCAATAAAAAATGGTTAGACAAAAAGAAAGAAAAACTAGTATTTATACCTACTTTCTTTCTACCACTAGTAGCGGCTTCTCCAGATAATCACTAAGGTCTTTTTAGACCTTTAAGGTTGCAGCCAAAGTAGACAAAGGCACTGCATGTTGCCTGACTTTTCTTCTGTATCTTTCTCTTTAGTCCAGCTTCCTTATTCTCTACAGGAAACAGAAGACAAACAAGCAAATAAAACAAATAATAAAATACAGTTAAGAGAAAAGAAATAATTTAAGGCACCATGATTTAGTATAATGAATTTGTTGAAGGGATTCTATTAACACGTGAAAAATATGACTTTGCTTTAAACTGTCTCTGAGCCAGTTTTTTCCTTGCCACTAGATGGAGTGAAGTAATCTTTTCCACACTTTTTTCTTAAATAATAGAATAGCTTCCAGGCATTTGAGATCCAATCACATGCTCCTTTAAGCAGTTCCAGTTACCACTCTAGTGTCAGAATCATACCCAGTGAAAAGCTTCCCCCCTCAAGGCTCAAACTGGAAAGCCTACCCTGAAATTGAAGTAGAAGGAATAAAACTAGACCTGTGTAGAGGATTTCACTCTGTTGCCTTCAGCTTTATGTATTTCTCCTCTCCCTCCATGAGGCTGCTCCTGGTTTCTACAGTTTTAGAACTAAAAGGAGAACAGAGATGTAAGTGTAGGAAATGTCTTTGTGCAAGGGCACATGTGATGGTTTTTTCTGAATTGTGTCTCAGTCATTTTTAGTTCCCAAGGACACTTTTGTGGCTTTCTATGATGTCCCTAACTCAAGTCTCCCAATTGCAATTTGACACAAGCAATGTCTCTCATC
Organism: Canis lupus familiaris; assembly: GCF_011100685.1. Lineage (NCBI taxonomy): Eukaryota > Metazoa > Chordata > Mammalia > Carnivora > Canidae > Canis > Canis lupus. Next base: position 15,461 of record NW_023331093.1, on the reverse strand, counting down.
CATTTGGGAATATTTATCTATCTATCTATCATCTATCTATCTATCTATCTATCTATCTATCTATCTATCTATCTCATCTATCTATCTATCTATCTATCTATCTATCTATCTATCATCTATCTATCGATCTCCTTCTATTTTATTATTTATGTTTAACACCCAGTGCTCATCCGATCAAGTGCTTTCCTCACTTCCCGTCACCCAGTTACCCTAACCACTCACCCACCTCCCCTTCCCCATCCCTTTGTTCATTTCCCAGAGTTAGGAGTCTCTCATGATTTGTCTTCCCCTCTATTTTTCCCAATCTTTTATCCTCCTTTCCTTTATAATCCCTTTCACTATTTCTTATATTCCCTGTATGAGTGAAATCATATTTGTGAAATTTTATGGTGCCTCATTCAACTTCTGGACATCCAGTAGTCCACCTTCTCTTGGTGTCATAAACCCACTTTTATGTCTGGTGTTTTAATAAAATGTAAGGAAACCTGGGGGCCTAGGTGACTCAGTTGATTGAGAGTCTGACACTTGGTTATGGCTCAGCTCATGAACTTATGGGTTGTGAGATTGAGCCCAAAGTGAGGCTCCAGGTTCAGCGGGGTGTCTGCTTGAGACTCTCTACCTCTGCCCTCTTCTTCCAGTGACACACACTTTCTCTCTCTCTCTCACTCTCTCTCTCTCTCTCTAAAATAAATAAATCCTTAAGAAAAAAAAAAAGATGTATGGAAATCTCAGTTGTTGTTTTATGAAGTCTTTAGTTTTGCCCAGCCAGAGGAGAAGACACAGTTTGAGTCTTATATACTAAGTAAGCCTTCATGCATCATTTCAATCTACCTTTTGCCTATAGACTTTCAAGGCAACATCCATTAAAACTGTGGGGCTCACGTAAATTTTTCAGTGGTCCCCTAAAAGTGTTCTCATTTGATTGTCAGTAAGGAGAAAGCACTTGTGTTAAGGTTCTCCAGAGAAACAGAACCAATAGAATATATATAGATATATAGAAAGAAATGTATTATGAGTGATTACATCACACAATTATGGATGCTGAGCCATCCCATGATCTGCTGTCTGCAGGCTGGTGGCTCAGGGAACCCAGTGGTATAAATCCAGTGCAAACTTGAAGGCCTGAGAAGCAGGATAGCCAATGATGTTAGTCCTAGCCCGTGTTTAAAGGCTCAGGAGCAATGAAATTTGAGGGCAGCAGATGATAGATGTCTTAGCTCAAGCAGAGAGCAAATTTGCCAATCCTCTGCCTTTATATTCTATTGTGGTCCTCAGTGGATTGGATGACATCCACATACGTTGATGAGGGCAGTCTTCTTTATTCAGTCTATCTGTCCAAATGTTAGTCTCTTCCAGAAACACCCTCCACCCATACACCCAGAAATAGTTTTTTATCAGCTATCTTGTCATCCTTAGTCCCATAAAGTTGACATACAAAGTTAACAATTACAGCACCCCTATACCTTCTCCATCAAAGTGGAGTAAGGATATGTAGAGGATAGTGACAATCTTACTTGAAAAGAATGAACCCCAAAATAAACTCACATGTGTATGATTAGTTTACTAATCACAAGGAGCTAGGGATACTCAATGGGGAAAGGACAGTCTCTTCCATAAATGTAAAAGAATATAAAAGAATGAAACTGGACATCTGTCTTATACCATATATAAAAATCAGTTCCAAATGGATTGCAGACTTGAATGTAAGGCATTAAAACATAAAACCCCTAGAAAAACATAAGGGGTAGGTCACCTGACAGTGACCTTGGCAATGACTTTTTGGATATGACACCAAAAGGAAAGGCAACAAAAGTGAAAATAAGCAAATGAAACTACATCCACCTAAAAAGTCTCAGCATAGGAAAAGAAACCATCAACAAAATGAAAAGGCAACCTATGGAATGGGAGAAAATATTTGGAAATCATATCTCTGATAAAAGGTTAGTATCCAAAATAAATCATAAACTCATTAATAACAATAGCAAAAAAACAAACAATACTCTGATTTAAAAATGGACAGAGGACCTGGATATTCATTTTCCCATAGAAGACACACAAATAGCCAATAGGTACATGAAAACGTGCTCAACATCACTAATCACTAGGGAAATACAAATCAAAACTATAATGAGGCATCTTCTCTTACCTTTTCAATGATTGACTCTCTTTGAAAAGACAAGAGATAACAAATGTTGGTGAGGATGTGGACAAAAGTGAACCCTAGTGTACTATTGGTGGGAATGCAAATTGGTGCAGCCACTATGGAAAACAGTATGGAGATTCTCAAAAAGTTAAAATAGAAATATTATGTGATCCTACAATTCCATGTCAGAGTATATATCTAAAGGAAATCTCTGTTGAAGAGATACCTGCATTCCCACATTCACTGCAGCTTTACCATAGACAAGACACGGAAACACCTAAATGTCAATCAGTGGATGAATGCATAAAGAAGTGGCATATATATACAATGGAATATTATTCATCCACAAAAAAGGAAATCTTACAATTTGTGACAACATGGGTGAACCTAGAGGGGCATTATGCTAAGTCAAATAACTCAGACAGGGAAAGATCAATACCAAATGCAGAATCTAAAACAACAAACTCATAGAAATAGAACAGATTGGTGTTGGCCAAAAGTGGGGGGGGGGTGAAGGTCACAGACCCTCTTATGAAACCCCATGTTTCATAAGCATATCTTCTTTAAACATAAAAATTTGAAATAGAAAAAAATTACACATATTAAATACAAATTTTAAGAGGCCATCAAAATGTTTAGATACTCATAAGAAGATAGAACTGAAACTTCCAATATGAAATTTTAACAGACATTATGTGGTGTGGAAGTGATTGGCAGTTTCTTTAGTAAGGAAAAAAAAAGTATTTTATCACCTAAGAGGATATGAATTTTATTAATATGCAGTAGTTAGAACAGTAAAAGCCCTTTGAGTTTTGAGTTTAAAATTACACTTAACCATCACTAATACTTTTTCTGGCTAATATTTTGAGATATCCTCTCAGTTTCAAAGTGGTACACACTTTCAATTTTTCTTTAAAATGTGATCTTATTTTGTAATCTCTTAAACCTAAGTTCAAGTGAGTTTATTATTTCTCCATTTAGATATTCCATAAAAGAAATGTTAAATTAATTTTTTCATAACACAGAATAACTTAAGTACTAAGAGATTTTGCATTAATGAGGAAAGCACTATGGTAGTTCTAATATAGAATTAGAAAATGTTGGGACGTCTGGGTGGCTCAGCGGTTTAGCACCTGCCTTTAGCCCAAGGCATGATTCTGGAGTCCCTAGATGAAGTCCCATGTCGGGCTCCCTGCATGGAGCCTGCTTCTCCCTCTGTCTGTGTCTCTGCCTCTCTCTCTCTTCTATCTCCCTCTCTCTGCGTCTATCATGACTAGGTGAATAAAATCATTAAAAAAAAAAATCCGGAATAAGTCTTAGTTTTGGCAGTTTGGTTTCTCCTAGGTCTTCTTTCCTTGGCTTGTAGATGACAATTTTCTTGAACTGTACTTCAAATCTAATATACTATTTGACTTAATGAAGATTGAAATTCTGTGATAGAAGTCAGTTTTCTACCTTCTGCTGTAATGCTTCTAAAATGTTCATGGAACAATAGATGGTATTTATCTTATTGAAGAAATGTGGATGTCAATTATTGGGAAATTACTGGGAAGCCAAAGACTAAGGAAGGTTGAATTACACACATTTAATTACCTGAAATACATTAAGGTTCAAATTTGGGACTCATCATAGTAGAATGAAAAGCCAAGAGAAAAGTATCTATATTGATTCTTCTCCTCCTCCTCCTCCTCCTCTTCCTCCTCCTCCTCCTCCTCCCCCTTCTCCTCCTCCTCCTCTCCTCTCCTCTCCTCTCCTCTCCTCTCCTCTCCTCTCCTCTCCTCTCCTCCTCTCCTCTCCTCTCCTCTCCTCTCCTCTCCTCCTCCTCTCCTCCTCCTCCTCCTCCTCCTCCTCCTCCTCCTCCTCCTCCTTCTTCTTCTTCTTCTTCTTCTTCTTCTTCTTCTTCTCTTCTTTCTTTTCTTTTTAGAGAGAGGGGGGGGGGGACAGAGAAAAAGGGAGAGAGAAAATTTTAAGCAGGCTCTATGCCCAGCATAGAGTCCTACCCAGGATTTAATCTCACAACCTTAAGATCATGACCTGAACTGAAACCAAGAGGTAGCTGCTTAACCGACTAAATCACCTTGGTGCCCTTATACTGATTCTTGGTGAGAGCTTTGGATTTGGCTGGAGTAATGAGATTTGCAGAAGAGAGGAACAGTATAGATTATCTTATATAGATATATGTAGTTGTATCTTTTCTTCCAACAAGTTTTTACTATATAATACAGTATTGGTCTAAGAGATTTAAATTCATGTATTTGTTTAAATTTGGAAGAAAATTCCTTCTTATAATAATAGGAGATTATTTTCATACACAAATGAAATCTGCGCTCATAGGTACCTAGATATTTAAGTGTAATATTTGAAATTAAAATGATCTTTTTTCCTTCAGATTTTGAAAACCTGGAATTCTGAAAACCTTAGACTGTAATTAGGATCTTATCCTTGAAATATTTAAGAAAAGTGTTTTCACATAAGCAAATAATTGAAGAATGCCTGTGTTATCATTGCGCACTAAAATGTATATAGTAAATCTCTTCCAAGTAAGAAGATGGTGAATGCAAAGTGAAAGTAAGATGAAATCAAAATGATATTTTATCAGTAATCACAGTAAATTCAATTTTATCAATATATCCCTTAAAGGCAGCTTTTCAACAATTTATTATATTAATTAAGCATTTTTAAAAATAAATAGGTAATATTTAGTTAATCCATTCATCAGGTTTTTGTCTGTTTTGGTACAGTAGCATATGAAAAATGGATCTCATGACTATTATTTAATGTAGAGGAATGATATGATATAAACTAATATAAATTGGTTTAGAATTACTTATAAAAGTATATGCTGATTTAAAACCTTTTTTTTTAAAAGATTTTATTTATTTATCCATGAGCACAGAGAGAGAGGCAGAGACACAGGCAGAGGGAGAAGCAGGTTCCATGCAGGGAGCCTGACATGGGACTCAATCCTGGGTCTCCAGGATCACACCCTGGATTGAAGGCGGTGCTAAACCGCTGAGCCATCAGGACTGCCCCTGATTTAATAAACTTTTGACATCTGTTTCCTTTAGTAACACAGAATGCCACCGCCTTCACCCCCATCCTCCACTTTCATGTTTCTGTTATGGTTTGAGGGTTATGTTTGAGGAGAAGCGGTATAAGAACTGAAAGACACCTTCCAATCTTCGAAATAATGTTTGTAAGCATACTTAGGTCACATATGCAATGGATTTTCCCATTTATTCACTTAGACTTTTTTTTTTTATTATTCACTTAGACTTATGACAATTCTCCTGGAACCTTTTTTGGACCTCTTATTATATTCTAAAAGTATGCATATATATGACAGAGAAGGTGCAAAAAAGATAGAACAAAAACAGAGAACTATGTTATAGCATTTACAGGCATAGTATGTGTTATCTTAAATATTAACATTGAAATATATCAAATATTGGTATATAAAAGGTATTTTACTAAATTATCAGACGAATTGGTTATTTTCACTAATTTCTCTTATGATGTTAAAATGGTTTGATAAATTACATTTCTGTGTTTTATCTGACTACGATGTATCATTATAGAGATATATATATAGAGGTACATCATAAAAATCCAGTAGAAATTAAACTACATTGAAAAGCAAAATCCAGGATTCTTTAGTTTATATGTCTTTAAATAAGTTGATGTAACATGCATGATTTTCTATTAAAAGAAATAAAAATCTAAAATTTTTCAAAAGAACCCAATGACATTATTTGCACAATGTAGAGTTAGATCCTTAGTAGGTTAAAGAAGACAATGTGAATAAATTAAATTATAGACAATTGTGTTGAATCTAAAAAAAATGTTTCTAAAAAGCAAACAAACATGAAAAAGCCCATAGAAAAAAATGCTGATCTTAGACAAATGTTATCACCAGCAGACATAAGGCACCATGCCATAGCAAAATAAAATCAATAAAAATTCCAGATGCATGTTAGTAGAAAGTGACTCATATTCAAAACTTTAAAAATTTAATGCCAGTGCTTGACATTAAGGGAATTAAAAAGTACATTTTAATTCATTCTATGGAACTTGATGATTTTTGGAAGTTATTTTTCTCAATGTACCCTCATATAGTTAAGTAATAAGATGCCAGTTAACAATAAGTTAATAGGGCAACATATAGAGCAACCTGAGTGGCTCAGTGGTTTAGCGTCGCCTTCAGCCCAGGGTGTGATTCTGGAGACCGAGGATCAAGTCCACGTCAGGATCTCTGCATGGAGCCTGCTTCTTCCTCTGCCTGTGTCTCTGCCTCTTTCTCTGTGTGTCTCTCATGAATAAAATAAAATCTTTAAATTTTTTTAAAAAATAAAAATAAGCTAATAATATTTATAATAAAGTAAGCATTTTCAGCTTGTTTATAACTAAATTGATCTTTCAATATGAGTGTCTTTTGAATTTAACTTTTTATATATATGTCTATAAAATTGTGTTTTTATTGGCTCAGTTTATGCACATTTTAGAGTCAAACTACATCATAGGACATGATATTATTTATTAAGTAAAAATTAGTACAGATTTGCAATCTGACATTGTATTAATTACTGTACTGTAATTTTTTTTTTAAATTATGCATTGTGTAATTGAAGTATAATGCAGCTGAACTCTGTAAAGACATACAAACAACTGAACTGGTATTAATATTTGTAGATAGAATAGACGTTTGTACATACTATTATCAGAGAGTGAACCTATATTTATTAATTTAGAGAATGCCATTTTAGATATAATAAGATATGTAGTGCTCAAAACAATCTCTAATGGGATTTTAAAATTATTATTTAGTAGTTTACAAATGGAGAAAGTGAGCCATACGGATGTTTACTACTTGCATAGCTTGCTGTGAGACCAATTTTAAGACCCAGGTTTTTATTCTTTGAATTCTGTACTAATCCCTAGACTGTGATGACTCATAGAAGCATGTGGTAACTGATGACAAGTAACAATCAGTATTGCCACTTTAGAAAATTGTAGATGAGAAGAAAAAATATAGCATCCTAAAAGTCTTCCTGCTGGGGTTAAGATTATTATTAGCCTGTGGAGGATCAAAAGCCATAGTGCTCAGTAGACTACAGTGTATAGAATTTTAAGTGTATATCAATTCGAAGGAAACTTTAAAACAATAAGTCTATCAAAAGTAAATAGAATAGAGTTCCCTAAGCCAAGTAGAGGCCATGGGTAAAATGAAGGTAATAAGAAAATAAACCATGGAAATGTCTTTGAGGTAGGTAGTGAGAATTAGTTCTAATCTATCAAAATTTGAATGGCCAGCCACTTCCCCCTTGAGTCATGTGATCTCATATAAGTCATGATGGTAAAATTCAGGGGACCTGAATAACTGAGGCTTGACAGCAAATTAAAGCTAACAAGGAATCCCAAAATCATGAGTAGGATGGTTATTTAAAAAAAAACATTGGTTAAATTAAACTAAGAGAAAATCATCCTTAAATCCCCAAAACCTTATCCTCATTCTGGATTGAAACTCAGGGAGCTTCTGTGATTGTGTTGGAAAAACATACATATTAGTGCTACTGGAAAGCAAGCTGTCATGGCTAATATTTAAAAACTGGGATTTTTGATTGTAAAATAATACACATGAATTCGGATTTTGTTTCAAATGCAGTAAATAAGTTACTAGTACATTATCATTAGTCCATATATGAATTTTTACTGGATTCATTCTGGAAATATTATTTACCTATGTGTATATATAAGTAAATAAATATATGTACATAGGTGTGTTTGAATATATAATATTCTGAATAAATATATTTACATATTCAATACATACAATATATATTCAAACATATATATATTTCCCTAGAAATCTTATGGTCAGATATGAAAATTAATTATTAAAATGTCTAAATATACAGTATATTTGGTATATATAGTATAGTATAAAAATGCATTTCCCACATATGTATTTCTGATTTTTAATTAATATTTCTTTCTCTTATTCTCCTAGAAATTTATTTTCAGGTTAAGTTGACTTTTCTCCTCTTTTTGTTACTTAGCCATAATAGCAAGTACTAGTCTGGGACTAACAATAAAATAATATAGATAGAATTATGATATTTAGACAATATAGTTTCAAACAATAATTGCTCCAGTGTATACTAAATTATATGTTGGAGATTTTGCCAGCACATATGTGTATTTTTTTTCTATTACAGGGAGAAATACAATGAGAAGAGTGTTCATACAAATTACTTGAGTTATAACAGGTTTACACAGTAAATTTGACCCTGAAGAATTAGATTTAGAAAACTGTAAATTATTATTTGATCCTCATGGGGAGCCCACTTTCAAGAAGAGTGCTTCTCGAGTCTATTTGTCTCATTTCTGTTTTATGTTTGCATTTTAAGGTTGTATTCCTGAACTGGCTGGAAAGAATAGATCATAGAAAGATGAGTGGTTAGATAGATAGATATTTTATTGCTGTAGCTAAGAGAAGAGTCAGTGTTTTTCAGGTTACTATTAATTTAAGTATTGATTTATTAGTTAAATATCAAAATATTTTATAATTGAGTAAGAGTATGTTCAGTCATGGCATATAAGTTTTGTTTTAAGAATTTTTCCAAAACTTTTTTTTTGACAAAGCAGTATGTCAATTTTGTTTAAAATGATATCTTTGGGAAGTACTATATATTTCATAAACCTTCGTAAAATTTTGTGGTTTACCTTCAACTGTTTGTTCATTCATTTATTTATGTATTTTTCTTTAATATTTCTTATTTTGAGGGGTATAGGCTTAATATTTTGGAGTTACGTCTTTTTGGAGTTAATCTTTTACAGTTAAAGGTAGACATAGTTTACAAATTTTATTTCTGAAAAATGTCTTCCAAGTTAAAATATACCTTTTAGCTGTTTCCTACATATTCTAAGTAATCTGTAATTCTTTTTAAGGTTTTTTTGTTTTTTTTTCTGGGTCTATTGCCAGTAGGGTATTTATTACTGTTTTAAGAAAAAAAATATTTTAATACCTCCATTTGTTTATGATTTGCAATTTCATTTTATCCTAGATAGGCATTACGGTCTATGATGTTCATTATTTAATAATTGCAGGATTTTTGTGGCCCAGTGTGTATTGATTTTATTGTGACTATTCCATATCAGATAATAAATTATTTACCTTCAAAACATGGTAAATATTAATCCACTGACTTCACATATTCTATGATGCTCTTAAGAAGACCAATTCTTAATTTTTAATAAATTGCTTTTCATTTCTACATGTCTTCAGAACTGTTTTTTGATGTTTTAAAAATTTACTATGCCAAGTCTCTATTTGGATTTCCTTTTCTATATTCCATTTGACACACCAGGTGCCCTTTTAAGCTGATGTATTATATATTTTTAAAACTAATTTTTGCAGAATCCAAGTTTTCATTTCTTCAAATACTTCTTTCAGAATATCAATCAGATATGAGGATGACACAGATATATATTTTTAATTTGTAGAGATTTTTTATGAGTACCATCCTCTGATTTCTCTTGGAGAATACTTTAAGGCTCAAGGATTAAAAAAAAAAAAATGTAGTAGAAAAGTAGACAAAGTGATAGGCTTTTAGAAAGTAGATGAGTAAACCCAGGAAGGCAAAGGAGTGAAATCTCAGAGTAAAAGCTCAGCATCAGGCCTGCAAAGCGAAGGAACATATCAAAACAGAAACCCAAAGAATATAGAATTATGTGTTTGAGAAAAGCAAATGCATTCTATGTAACTACTAACATGATAAAGAATTTGGGCTAAATTAGTTCAGAGATTAATTTTATTACTATTTTTTCATTACTATTACTATTTTTATTCTATTTTATTTCATTGCTTTCCTAGGCAAAACCTTTTTCTTTTCCAGCTTTCTTAAAGCTTTCTGTTCATGCCAGTAGACTTAGAAAAGAAAACGAACATAGAACCTGCCAAATTGAATCTGCCTCACCCTTAGAGCTACCAAAATTCATTGTTTTTTCACAGGTGAATAAAAAACATTTCAAAATTATTAGCATCTCATACACATTAAGGGCTCAATAAGTATTTTTGATAGTTCATTTAAGAAATTATGTATCTCTGTAATTGTCAAGGACTTCTGTGTAGAGAGCTGATAACCAATATGTATGTTTTAGGTAATAAAGATACATTCTCATATGCAAAAATAATCAAAGTTTTTGCACACCATAGGCTTCAAAATCTGATATTGTCCCAACAGCTGTTTCATAATGAATAAGTACATGTGGATATGTGAGTAAACATCGCATGCTTATTCTTGGGGGGTGTACTTAATAATAGCTAGGATAGATATTGGGCTTTTATTTCACAGAATTATAAAATCTATAGCCTCAATTTTTTGATAGGTCAAGAAAAAGTTATGATTGTAGAATATTGATTTTTAGAAGACAATGCTTTCTCTAAAATATACAATTGAATGCAAGTCTCTTGTAAATTGGCCAGCTTCTTTTTACTTTCAGTTTGTGCTCTTTGAAATGTTTTACACTTTATTCTTAAGGCCATAATTGGGGTGAAAAGTTAAGAACTTAAAAAATTTCTGGTAGTGTCCTTTTCATTTCTGACATTTAGTAGTTAACTGAAATAAATGATGTAAAATTCAGGGGAAGATGTCTTTGTCATGGTTCCAAAGCTTTGGAACTCTCTGTTCCTGCAGTTTTGAGGCTTGATATAAGAGCATTTAGGAAGAAATTCAAAAGATAGTTCTTCATCAGTACTTCATCTACCAAGCCAAGATTATTCTTATTTTGGCTTAGATTTTGCCTATATAAAGACATAGGATCTAAAAATCTAATTTATGTGGAAATAAAATGTATATCCATTTACAATGGTATATGTATATACACATGTATAAGTATGTATCAAATGTACATATTTTTATATAATAAAGTATGATATGCTTAAATATTTATACACTTCTAGTATAACATGCAAATTTACAAAACATGCTCATTTAACTGGGGTTGATAAATTCTAGACTTTTAAAATTGAAGGCATATATTTTTCTCCTAGATGTTTTTATGAATATGAGCTGATTCATTTATGGATCATGCTGATTAACAAGCAAATCACACAGTTGGGAAGACAATCATTAAAATTATTTTCACTTCTCTGCTGAAATTGGATAAACTGTTATATATTTTATATTTCCTTTTAGTTGGCCAAAGACAGTAGGAAAAAATGCACTCTAATGTTTAAAAATTCAAAGAGTACTCATTTTGTTTAAACTAATAATGATCTCAATAACCACAACAAAACCTACTTCTCATCCTGCATTAAGAGGCAATATAGAACAATGGAATGGGTTTGGGTTCTGGAACAGACATTCAAGTCCAAGTACAGATCCCAGCTTCATTACATACTAAGTGTGAGTTTGAGCCATGTAACTAACTTATCTGTATCACAATATTCTTCCCAGTAAAGTACAGATAATGTCTGTCTCACAGGGATGGTTAGGAGTGAATAAATCCATTTCCATAAAGTATGTTGTAAAGAACTTCACACAAAATAAGCACTCAATGAATATTTGTCACAATGTTCATCATTAAAGAAGAAACTTATCCATTCATTCATACAGTCAGTAAATAAAAATTAAGCTTCAATGACATAAGCATATTATTTGGTGCTGAGTATAAAGGCATTTCAGTTAAGGTTCTTTTTGTTTCTATGTAAAATTTAAATAGAAAAAATATGAATGTATATAAATAGACTGAAATGTTAGAAGGCACATGGGATACAAAATACTATAGGAGATAACTGAAAAAAAAAAACTGTTTAGGTCTAAGAAATGTGGACTGGAATGCACGTCCAGAGGTTCACAAGAAGACTGGCTGTTGAAGCTACCCCTCAAGTAAGCCAGGACTACTGCAGTATCATTACCACCACTGGGAGACTGGTAACAAAGCCCTGAATAATTATGTTTAAATATTTTTTAAGCCACCAAATTTTACAGTTTCATAACAGAATATCTGATTTGTTTAGGCAATGAGACTAATATTAAATAGCCAGGGTATTGGGAAACTTTTCTGTTGAATTAGAAGGAAGAAAAATAAACTATTATTTATAAGAAAGTGTTAGAAGTATAAATATATAGTATGGATTCATTTGAGGCAGTAAGAATAAGGGAGATAATTCTAACTAGAACAAAGTTCAATTTCATATAAAGCAAGTCTTGAGTTACTACATTTATAGATGTTTAAAGGAAGTGCTTTAAAAAAAAAAAAAAAGTATTCCAAGCAGAGGGAGAGGATGATCAAAGCAAGCAGTGGTTACAAACTATGCTGTGCATGCATGAGATTTAATATAACTATAGTTGACCCTTGAACAATATGTGGGTTGGGCACTGACTTGCCCACATAATGGAAAATCTACGTACAATTCTCGATTCCCTAAAAGCTTAATTACAATAGTCTCCTATCAACCAAAGCCTTATTAATAGCAGAAACAGTCCATAACACGTTTTGTATGTTATATGTATTATATACAACATTTTTACAATAAACTAGAGAAAGGAAAATGTTATTAGTAAGATCATAAGAGAAAGCACATTTAAAGTAATGTATTATATCCCCCAAAAAATCTGTATATAAGTGGACTTGTACAGATCAAACCTGCGTTGTTCAAGAATCAACTGGATTTCAGTGTGGGATGTGTGTGTGTGCATGTACTCATGCTAAGGATGGGCATGTGTGTGATATTTGATCATGAAGGATTAGTTAGGAAAACCTGAAAATAATGAGTTTTATGTTCAAATGAAAGATAGACTTTAATACTAATGTACTGAGAAGCAGTTGAAGATATTACAGATGACACTTCAAAATATTTTAATTTTAGTAGTGTTTTTCAATTAGTAAATTGGAGAACAGGTATAGACAGCAAGGGCTAAAGGATTATTCCAGGAAAAAATGACATGTATACTTGCAAAGACAGTAAATATGACAAAAATTAGTACAAATATTTTTATTTTATCAATATGACTTTCATAACTAGGTGCTGGAAGAGAATCAAGTGCATTCATAGGTTTGAGATTCAAAAACTTACAGATTGGTAGTATGATTTATTCAGAGAAATAGGAAGGAAAGTGTGTCCCAGGGAAAGTTCAGGTGAGAACACTGTGATTTTAGATATCTATTTGGATGGTTGTAATATAGGCCTGGAAAGAGGAATGCCTTTTGTTTTTCCTAGAAATGTATACTCATAAATCAGAAGCATTTAGGAGATCAGTAAAGCCCTCCCATTTACTGAACCCAATGAAAATTCCCTAAGAGGAGGCATTATTTATGGGTCACCTTTTCTTCTGGGTCAGCTACCAATGGGTCAGTGCAGAGCAAAGAAGCGTTGAGAATGGCTGTGGTCAAGGGCAGAAGCGAATGAGCTCGCCCAACTGTGCATTTGACATCTAGATAAATTCTATCTGTAAAAATGCAAGTTACCTGTTATGTAAAAACACAGTTTCAGGGCAATCCAAGATTTCCCTTTCATTCATTATCCCCATATAAGTTTACCAAATGTTTCACGTTATGATCAGAACATGTCATTAGAAATGGGCAGAAGACATGAATAGACATTTTCCAAAGAAGACATGCAGATGGCTAACAGACACATAAAAAGGTACTCCACCTCACTCATCATCAGGGAAATATAAATCAAAACTACAATGAGATATCATTTCACACCTGTCAAAATGGCTAAAATTAACAATACGAGGAACAACAGGTATTGGCAAAGGTGTGGAGAAAGGGGAACCCTCTTACATTGTTGGTGGGAATTCAAAACTGGTGCAGCCACTCTGGAAAATAGTATGGGGCTCCTCAAAAAGTTAAAAATAGAACCACTGTATAATCTAGCAGCTGTACTACTAGGTATTTACCCAAAGGATACAGAAATACTAGTTCAAAGGGATACATGCACCCCAACGTTTATAGCAACAATATCAATAATAGCCAAACTATGAAGAGAGCCCAAATGTCCATCAATTGGTGAGTGAGAAAGAAGATATAGTTATATAGACAATGGAATATTACTCGGCCATCAAAAAGAATGAAATCTTGCCATTCAACAAGGCAACAATGTGGATGGAGCCAGAATGTATTCTGCTAAGCAAAAGTCAGAAAAGGAAAAATACCATATGATTTCACTCACGTGGAATTTAAGAAATGAAATAAATGAACACAGGGAAAGAAGACAAACCAAGAAACAGACTCATATCTATAAAGAACAAACTGAAAAAAAAAGAACAAACGGAGGGTTGCTGGAGGCAAGATATTATGTAAGTCTCTATACTGTTAGTGGATCAGCTACTCTGAGGGTCTGTTAATTTATAATTTGAAAAGGATCATAGATTAGGAATATAAAATGGAATAAAGTTTAGGAATACAAACAATGGAAGTTATGACAAAGATCAACAGAGTCCAATTCTCCTCTACTTACCAAGGCCTGAGCTGGTTTTTCTCCATGTGTTCAGCACTTATGCTCAAGAATGTTCTCATGTTTGTTATTACTGTGCACTCACTGGAATATTACCAGGAGAGTGATTATTTTTCCTTTTCTTAATGTGTGGGCCTTCATTAAGAAGCAAATGTGTTAGTTTGATGTTTAATATTTAGGAATTATTGGTAAATCTGTTTTCAGATGACCTGGTATACATTTTTATTGCAGAAAGTTTCAGAAATATGTTCTTGCAGGAGGAAGAAAATAAAAGCTACTATGAATGATAATATTTTGAATGTTCATTTCAAAGTATGGTAGATTATGAGTTCAGATTGGGAAAATTCTGTAAGACTGTGAAGGTTTACGAAAGAGAAATGATCTGAGGGACGCCCAGGTGGCTCAGTGGTTGAGCGTCTGCCTTTGGTTCAGGGTGTGATCCCAGAGTCCTGGGATCGAGTTCCACAACAGGCTTCCTGCATGGAGCCTGCTTCTCCCTCTGCCTGTCTCTCTCATGAATAAATAAATAAATCTTTTAAATAAAAAAGAGAGAAAATGATCTGAGCACCTACAACACTTTCAGTAGAGCTATCAAGTGAAGTCCTAAGTAAGATTAATACTTTTGCCTTCTCTTATAAAGCAGAATATTCTCACCCCAAATCCTATCTCTATATCTGATTTTGATCTTGGAATATGAATTGCTATCTAATTGTTGACCATTGAATACTCTGTTACTTCCTAGTAACAGATATCATATCTTTCATATCTTAAGATCAAGTTGACACATTTTATTTCCTCTTTCACTTCCTGTAGATTCCATATAGTAAAGAACATGCATCTCCCTCAGTTCTT
>NW_023331092.1:0-51152 GCF_011100685.1 Canis lupus familiaris | reverse complement strand
AAAGTATAACGCGAGTTTCATTTGTTGGTTGTGGTGGACGCTAAGGTAAATAATCATTTAAAATAGCTTCTTTGTTGACCTCATTAAGCCTTAAAATGAGGCTAAAATTATAGAATATTACACATAAGGAACAACCTAATCCAAACTTCTTATTTTACAGATGAAACAGACTGGCACCGAGAGGGTAAGTGACTTACATAAGGTTACTCAGAATCTTACATGTTAGGCATGGAGTTTGAACTCAAAATTTCTTAAATACAGCCATGTGTTTTTTAAATTGCCTCCCTATCCAGAGCTTAGTTTGAAAATGGAGATACAGGAAAACAATTACTGACTCATAAAATACTATCTCAACAAACCTTTATGATTCCTAGTCCTAGGGTAGATTAGCAATGCTGTTTCGTGGCATAAAATACTTTAATAAAGACAACTGCGCATTGTGGTTAGAAATCAAAACAAATTTATTCTGAAATTGATAGCATTAACATATTTACTCAAATATGGTTATAAGGTTTGAGTTTAGAAAATAAACTGGATTGTTCTTTAACTGTGCCTCTTCAGGTAATAATTCATGTAAAGCTATTATTCCAGTTGGTACTGATTAATCCCAGAGATTATTTGTAGAGCAGCTGGGAAGAAAGGCATGTTCCGAAATGACTTCATATATAAACACTTCTCTTATAAATATGACTTATTTTTCATTGGTATTATTCCTTGATCCCTGTATTCCTATGAGGTGATCCAGAGACAGAAATTAAAATAAAATTAATTAATTCAGTTGGCAAACTGTCTAAGAGGATTACATTGATTCCCATTCAGATTAATTTTGGGTAAATGGCTTTCCTTAAAATGTAATTCCCTGATTTCAAAGTGGCTCATAAATGAGAAAGAGGCCAAGAGGGAGCAGAGATGTTGGTTAGTGGATCTTATTAACATTTCAATCATACAGGCCTGTTGTTACTCTCTTTCAACTTTTGTTTTCTTTTCATTAAATTAGTTACTTTGTATTATTACAACATAGTGAACTCTTCAGTTTTCATAACATTTTTAAACAGTGATTTAAATTGTGGGCAAAATAATAAATATAAGAATATGGTATCCTTTAATGTTCGTTGCTCAATAGCTTGCAGTTCTCTTCTCTTAAAACCCTATCTCTTTGATCATCCATAGCAAATAATAAAATTTTAGAATTCTAAAAAAGGGGCACGAGGCAGTATATCTAACTGCTGAGGCCAAAAATAGATTCGACTCAGTAGCAAAAGGAGGCACAGGGGTAATTGAATACCTTTAACTTAGAGACAGAGAAAGAAGACTAACAGCACAATTTCAGACACAGGTACTTTTCTTTAGGTTTTCACTATCCTCTTCTTAGCGTCCAAATAAAAAAAAAAAAAAACATGAAATATTTATCATTCTAGTCCAAAATAGGCCTAGGATGCTTGAAAACATATGTATGTCAGAGTCCTATCTTTCATGTGAGTTGTACCCCTGGCATGAACTAAGGTGTGATACTTATGAGGATGTTGTACCAATAGCATTGTCATGATTAAACAGGTTATGTGAGTTCTTAGCCACATTGCTCATTTCTAGCCTTTCTGTGCCTTCCTCTATTACATCCTTTTTCTCAATAGAAAATTCAAATGGCATTGTAAATTTGAGGCAACCCAATTGTAGCTCTGTAGCCAATTAAATTGTCAGGCCCTCGAGGAAAGCCAGTATTTTTCTGCCAAGTACAGCTACTGCAAAGTGTTGAATTATTATAAAACCATAGACCAGGTGGTCAGTATAAAACCTAGACTATGATAAGCAATCTACTTTTATCTGTGTTTATCTCTTTTCCCTAATGAGGCTCATTAGGGCTTGGTACATGAGAAGGACAATTCAGGGTTGATCACTCCTTTCTAAATATCCCTGTTCAGTTGCTTCTTTGTAAAAAGACAAAAAACAAAACAAAACAAACACACAAACATTAGAGGTCATTCTATATTGCTTGTTTTATGATATGAAAGACAAAGATTTCATTTTTCTCTTTTCTAATGTTGTTCTACAAGAATGGGCAGCCAGTTTTTTAAAAAATCTTTTATTTGTGTTACTACATTCCTATGAAATGATTCACCTTACATTTACTATATAAAACACTTTCTCATAAATTATGTAATTTGATTTTCAAAGTAGCAATAATTTGATCTTCAAAGCACTTTGAAGTAGTCTTAGCTCAGTTTTGCAGATGAAGCAATTGAGGCTCAGAAATATTAAAATACTTGTCAAAGGCAATTAAGCAATAAAGCAGGAATAAACCTTGGATTTCTAAAAGGAAAAACAGAAACTGAGAGCTTAGCTATTTTGACCTTAGCATCTCTTCCTTTAATATTTTAGGGTGCATTCTTTGAAGAGAAAATCTGTTTGATTTACCTGATATTAGAACAGATTTACTCAGGAAAGAAGCTAGAGCAAACCAAGCTTTTCTTTTGAAGGAACTGTGCTGAGGTTTGATGGATGTCAAAGACTGGCTCTTTGGCCGATGTTTGATGGATGTCAAAGACTGGCTCTTTGGCCGAACTGAGAAATAGGACAAATCTGTCTTAATCCCAATTTCCCACCTTTCTGTTCATGTAGCATCTGAAGTTCTGTATCTTTTCCCTCTTATTACTTATCATACTAAAACTTTAATGTCCTCTGCCTCAATCTCTTGGCAATGAAATTGATAAACCACCAGTTAATTGTTAATTAGCAATGATATTCAATCTGTCAATCTCTGGATCTTTACATTTGGGTATTAAGCCATAGGAGGGATTGAAAACGTTGCCCACTGTGACAGGCTATTAGCTTCTAGGGAATTTGAGGGATGATGTGTGTTTTACATGTCCTTCATTTGACACTATATACAGTGATTCTCACTACCTGCATATGTGCTCTAAATTCTGGTGAAGGATTTAAAAACCAAGGGTGTTAAGGTAGTAAAAGGAGGAATTGGTAGATGTACCTCAGATTAATGCTATTAATTTCAAAACATGAAAGATTCTACACTTAGCCACATAATAATGAACTCTAGAAATTAGCACAGAGATCATCTTCAGGGTAGTTCTCACTGGGATAACTTACACATTCTCTATGCTTACTAGAACACATATGCTAAGTGCCATACTGAGATTTCAATTCAGGGCTCTGTGGCTAACACCAAAGCCAGTTTTTCCAATATATCAGAATTTCCACCCAGCACATGATTAGCTCTCCCTGCTCTCTTCCATGTTTTTAATCCCATTGAATTAAATTCTACTCATTCATGTCTCTCCTCCTGCCTTACCCATCCATCTTTCTTTTTTAAAAAGATTTTTTTTTATTTATTCATTTGAGAGAGAGAGACAGAGAGCACAAGGGAGAAAAGCAGAGGGAGAGGGAGAAGCAAACTCCCTGCTGAGCTGGGAGACCAACATGGGGTTCGAGGACCTGGGGATTATAACCTGAATCAAAAGCAGATGTTTAACTGGTCTGAGCCACCGAGGTGCCCTCCATTCACCTTTCTGGTAGTTCATCTATTGTGTGTTTGACACTCTCATTTTCTTGTGAACAAACGCTTCTGTATCTATGTGCAAGGAAACGAATCAGATTGCTTCAGTTCAAATTCTGAATCTACCACTCATTAGCTTTTTTTATGCAAACTCAAGCTGGATACTTAACCTCAGTTTCATGATCTATAAAATGTGGAGACCATTAGTTCCTATATTACAGTGTTGTTTACTGGCTTAGATGAGCCAAACTATGTAAATCACTTGGAAGAGTGCTTGTAATATTTTAACTGTTCAATAAATGTTGGCTGATTATTTTATTTCTTGCCATCTTATTTTAATTAAAGCATGGGTTTTACCTAAAACAATACTTAAAACTTCACCTTACCTGTGTGCTTCTTATTCTCAATACATATGAACTCTCCTGCCTCTACAATCTCTACTCCATCTCAGTATTTCCCCATATGTACATCCTCCTTTCCTTCTATTATAAAAAAACATATTCCTGTTTTTCTTGGTTAATCATTTATCTTTCATTTCTTTAACAAATTAGCTTCTTTCTTTCTTTTATCTTGGATCATTTCTTCTCCACTAGCTCCTTCCCCTTAGTCTGCAACTATCCTCAGGGATCATATTTCAAATTTTCCCTCAGCTCTATTGGTTACTCAAATCTTATTTATTTATTTATTTATTTATTTATTTATTTATTTTAAATATTTTATTCATTCATTCACGAGAGACACACAGAGAGAGGCAGAGACATAGGCAGAGGGAGAAGCAGGCTCCATGCAGGGAGCCCTATGTGGGACTCATCCTGGGTCTCCAGGATCACACCCTGGGCGGAAGGCGGCACTAAACCACTGAGCCACTGGGGCTGCCTGGTTACTCAAATTTTAGTTCTATATCTAGTCTTCATATCACTGTTAAACTTTTTGAAAGCATGTGTGGCATGAACTTTTCAGGTAGAAGGAAATATTCCAAACTGCTCTCTATTATTTACAAACAGGAAATCTTGGACATGTGAACATCTCTGAACCAGTTTTCTCATATAAAAAAATGGGAACAAGAATAATTACTTCATTGAATTGTTGTAAGAATGAAATACTGTATTTTAAAAAGTACTTAGGGTGGGTAATGTTCTGCTTTTTTCAATTAGCAATAATCGCGCCTCGGATAAACCTCATTGGCTACGATACTGCCACTGCGCAAAGCTTGTTCTGCTTTTTTGATCTTAGTACAATTATATAGGCATGTTCAGTTCTGGAAAATTCACTGACTTGTACACTAGTGACAAGTGCCCTCTTTTGTATATATGTTATATTTTCTGTGTTTAAAATTAAATAAATGACAATGCAGTTCCTAGAATGGAGTATGTGCCCAATAATTGTGGCTATTACTATTTTTATTGCTAGTAATTACAATTTGAATTCCACTTCTACTGCTCCAAGTTCATCAGTGACATCTAATCAATATATCCAATGCCTTTTCCTATTTGAAGAATAAACACAATTACTTTGAATCTTTTTCCTCCTTTGGCTTCCTTGATATACCTGAGCTACTACACTCAAATACCACTTAGCCAGGTTTTTGTTAATAATTCTCTAATTATGGAAAGTTCTGAAGATTCACATACATATATACCTACATATATAAGAGAATTCCATAATTTGCACATATATGGGGGACAGAGAAGGAATTTTTGGATAGTTAGGGTTGGAGTCACAATAGTGTATTGTCCAGATAGACAACCAAATATTGTGCTTGTGATATGCAATTAATTATACATTAATTTCTGAAGGTAAAATTGAAATTACTGCAAAAAGAGGTGCAAAATGTCATTAAAAAATCACTGATATCCCCATTTGAGGGGTAGTAGAGAGAACACTTAGACATAAATTTGATAATCTAGGTTCAAGAATCAGCCCTTCTACTTAGGTAGTAGTGCTGTACTTGGTAAGTTATTTAAATCTAAGAGCTTCAGTTTTCTCATCTTCTGATGTATATAACAGTCTCTCCACTCAGTAATTTTCAAAAATTTTCTGTGGAGCTCAAATAAGCTAATATATGTAAAAATGTTTGCAGCTCACATGGTATCACACAAATGCAGGAGATGATTTGTAAGGTATTTGTTACAGATCCCTTCCCATCCACTTGCCATGTGATTGAGTATTACTATAGAACAGTAAATGATGTCAAGGATAACAAGATCAGTAGATGGATGAAGGCTGTAGCTTAGAGGTTGGAATTGGAGACAGTTCCCAGAGTATAGACTGGTGGTTAACTCTTGCTTTTTAGAGTCTTTGTTCAAATTCCATCCTGAACGTGATAACCTGCTGCTTATGCATAGATAAGTCATTCTTATAAATATATCAGCTGTGCCTGAGTTGTATGGGGGGTTGAGTGAAGAAAATAGTAAATAAAGAAATGGAGTACTTTTGTTGCTAGCTTATATTAGCTAATACTATAAAGATGAAGAATAGATATTTTAAGGGTTAAAGGACAATTAATGTTTTCTATTTAGAGTCTCAGAAGGATATTTGTGAGTTTGTTATCTGGAGAACTGAATTATATTGTAAATGATAAATTTCAGGGTTAAATGTTTGGGAAACAAAACTATACCTGACGTATTTATTTTTTAATGGAATCTTTCTGGCTTAACACAATCAGAGGTCTATCTTATCTGAGATACTTGAGCCCTACAAAAAAGGGAATGGGAAATATGAACCAAGTGTGATTACTCAGTTAAATTGGATTTATTTCATTTATATATTAATAAAATAGGGAAATTCACTAATAGCACTTTACCCCTGTCTTATTATTTGGGAATATTTTGTATATGAAGTAGAAGAGACAAACAAAGCAAAATATTCTGTTTATGAGATAATACATTGAAAATTGCAAATCCATAATGTCTCTGAAATGCTTGGGAAGCTGTGCCTTCTATACTAATATTTGGTATGGTTATTATTATGGAAATTGTGCCAGAGATTCTTTGCAAATACTCCCTAGTAGTAATATGAAACTCACCAAATACGATGTAGTTGTAATAATCATCAAAATGAATTATTGACTTTTATTACATTTTAATCAATACTTATTATCAACTCATGAATTTAACTATCTCTGTTAACGGACTGCAGCATTCACTATAAACTCATAAGAATTTAGTCTTGTTTTCTGGAAAATAGTATACTACCAGTTGAAGGAAATGAGAAAATACATGCAAAAAGCCCTTTGAAATATGTGACATAATATTCATAAGCTCTACTCCTGTATTTTTCATTATTCATTTTTATTATATATATTTTAAATACTTATATTTATATGCATTTGTTAATGCATGAACTTCTTAAAAAGTTTTTAATTTAAATTCCAGTTAGTTAAAATACAGTGCAATATTAGGTTCAAATGTACAATTTAGTGATTCCACACTTACATAGAACACTGGGTTCTCATGATGGCAATGGCACTCCTTAATCCTCATCATGTATTTAACCCATCTCCCTCCCCACTTACCTTCTGGTAACTATTAGTTAGTTCTCTATAAATAAGAGCCTGTTTCTTGGTTTGTCTGTATCTCTTTTTTCCCCCTTTGTTCATTTGTTTTGTTTCTTAAACTCCACCCATGAGTGAAATCATATGGTATTTGCCTTTCTCTGACTTGACTTATTTCACTCAGCTTAATACTCTGTAGCTCCATCCATGTCATTGCAGTTGGCAAGATTTCATTCCTTTTATGTCTGAATAATATTCCATTACACACACACACACACACACACACACACATGCACACACACCCCACTTCTTTATTCATCAGTTAATGGACACTTGGGCTATTTCCATAATTTGGCTATTGTAGATAATGCTGCTATAAACATTAGGGTACATGTAACCCTGTGAATTATTGTATTTTTATATTCTTTGAGTAAATACCTAATAGTGCAATTGCTGGATCCTAGGGTAGTTCTAGTTTTTACTTTTTTTTTAAAGATTTATTTATTCATGATAGACATAAGAGAGAGAGAGAGAGAGAGAGAGAGAGAGAGGCAGAGACACAGGCAGAGGGAGAAGCAGGTTCCATGCCAGGAGCCCGACGTGGGACTCGATCCCAGGACTCCAGGATCAGGCCCTGGGCCAAAGGCAGGCGTTAAACCACTGAGCCACCCAGGGATCCCCTAGTTTTTACTTTTTGAGGAAATTCCATACTGTTTTCTGCAGTGACTGCACCAGGACACACCTGCCATCAATTGGATATGAGGGTTCCCCTTTCTCCACATTCTCAACTATTGTTTCTTGTGTTGTTAATTTTAGCCATTCTGAACATTTTGATATATTAACATATTACATTGATGTGTATGCATTAATATATGTATGCATATGTATAGTTTTAAGGAACAAACAGAAAAGGAATTGAGGAGTAATTAAATCTTGCCAGCTTTCCCTGATTGCCATTCAGCACACAAAACTACTGCTAAATTACAAATATCTTCCAATGAAGTTTGGCAGCAATTATTAATAAATTAGCACAGATTAGTTTATTAGATTAACTTGTACAAAGTTGAAACCCTGGGGAATAAAATAAAATAAAATAGTTATGCTTCAACTCCAGAGATATAGTCTATTAGTTCAATGACAGAAAGTAAAATCCTACAAGTTGAACATGCCAACCCTAATCTAGCTTCTGTAACACGAAGTCTTTTGAATGACACATTTGACTACCAAAAAAATAGCTTTTGACTGCAGGAATCCAGAAGTTATGTTAATTATAACTGAAATCAAAATCCTAATTACTTAAACCTGTATAGTATGATTAGGTTATGTTTAAGATTCAGTAGTTAAGAGGAAAAGCTACTTTGAGACAGCTGATTAAAATGGCAAACAGGGCAGCCTGGGTGGCTCAGCGGTTTGGCGCCTGCCTTCAGCCCAGGGTGTGATCCTGGAGACCCAGGACTGAGTCCCACATCAGGCTCCCTGCGTGGAGCCTGCTTCTCCCTCTGCCTGTGTCTGTGCCTCTCTCTCTCTGTCTCTTATGAATAAATAAATAAATTCAAAAAAAAATAAAATGGCAAACATCTGTCTTTGTAAAAGTGGATGTAAGCCAAAATTTTTTACTCAAGCCAAAATTTTTTACTCTGTTTTCTAAGTGATTCTAATAATTTCATGTGGCCAGAAGTAATTAATTGGATGTTCACGCTTGTAAAAAACTCACTGTTTTCCAATATTGCTTCTACCTCTTCCCACTGACCATCCCTTGCTTGTACCTCTCATCATTAGAGTGTTTGGACGTTCTTTGGTTCTTTCATTTTGTTTTCTCACCCCTTCTTGTGTCTACATCCTGGGAGACAGAAATCTTCTGTGTGATTTCTTCCCAACACTTTCTCCATTTGCTTGAGATGCCATTGAATTTTGGTATGTATGGCTTTGGTGGAAGGAATACTAAAGTTCAGATACCTGGGATCTTTTTCTAGTTCTGGAACTAAATTGTTGTGTAACTTAAAGCATGTATCTTCTGTCTGGGACTCAGTTTTCCTCATCTGTAAATGAGGGGGCTAGATAAAATTATTTTTCGGGTCATTCCAGCTACATTTAGCATCTGATTATTCTACTTTGTGGGCGAGATTGCCTCCTTTGGTGATTTGGAATGCCTAAGGAAATGTTTCCCAGTGAATAGGACTATTAATAGGAATTTTGATTTAGTTTATTACTGCTTTTAGACATTTGCTTTGGTAAAGGACTTTAAACATAATGCATTCACGTATTATGGTACCATATCTGTCTTCAGAGTTTCAAAAACAATGCAGGAAAACTAATATTCAGGTGTGATATTGAGGAATACTGCAATAGCATGAGAGAATAATTTCAGCTTTGTTTAAAATGGGGTTCACAAACTCACAAAATTAAGGGATGCCGTGTTCTGATGATAATTTGTGTTCAAATAAAACAAGCTATTTTAAATTTCGTTTTGAACACTGAGTACTACTGCAAGTCCACTTTTAAACTGGCATTATCTAAATCCATAGAACATCAAAATGGGAGGTACTTGAAGTAATCTCGTTGTGTAAGACTGCTAGAGACCCTAATTCTAGCCTTTCCCTACCCCCAAATCTGAGCCTCAGTTTTATGGTCTATAAAGTCACATTAAGAAAAGAAAAGGGGGGATCCCTGGGTGGCGCAGCGGTTTGGCGCCTGCCTTTGGCCCAGGGCGTGATCCCGGAGACCCGGGATCGAGTCCCACATCGGGCTCCCGGTGCATGGAGCCTGCTTCTCCCTCTGCCTGTGTCTCTGCCTCCCTCTCTCTCTCTATGTAACTATCATAAATTAAAAAAAAGGGAGTCTGGCTGGCTCAGTCAATAGAGCATGCCACTCGATCTCAGGTTTGTAGTTGCGTGAAAGGATTACTTAAAAATATAAAATCTTAAAAAAAATGGATTTCTCATGAACACCAGAGAGGGGCTTGTCTTCACTTCAGCTCAGCATTCCACCAAATGTCTCTCTTATTGAGAAATCTGTGACCACTTGTTGCCTCTAGGATAGTTTTCTTCTTTCCTTGAATTCATATTCACTCGGATTGTGTGTGTGTGTGTGTGTGTGTGTGTGTGTGTGTTTAATCTTCTCATGAGAATCTTTACAGCACGACCTCAGGCATTTGGGCAGTATCACAAGAAAAACAAACTTTCAACAGCCATTATGGGCGGTAAGAGCGAAGACCAGCTCCCCACCAACCGGCCCCCTCCCCTGTGTGGTGTAGAGCAAGAGCTACGTCACCATCAACCCACGGAAACGCGCGGGTGCTGGAACTAGCGGTGACCTGCGTGCGCAGCGCGGGGCAGCTGGGAGCTATCCTAACCAGACTCAACCGCCGGATTGGTAGCTGAGGGGATCCTGTCCCTGTGGCGTCAGGCCGGACAGGGTAGGGAAAGAGGCAAGTAGAAAGACTGCTTACTGTAGCCTTCGCATGGGGCTGTAGAGGAAGGTGGTTACTTTTCTGAGGAGCATCCCTTTGAAAGCCCTAAATGGCGTCGCTGTCTGACATGAATGCGGGTACTTCTGGATAGGAAGAGGCCTAAAAGGACTGCCTGGGCAGAGGGGCAGGGAGAGTGTGAGGGTTACCACGTGGCCTCTGGATCCTCCAGACTCAGTTAATAAGCCCACCTTGGCCTTGAATCTCACCTCCAAGCCCCACATTGCGAATGGAGGTCCTGATAGACTAGTTTCAGACATTTGGGTGAGAACAGCGCTGGGAAACTATTCTATGAAAAATAAGGGGAAAAGGGTGTGCGGGACCGTTAGACTGGCCAACTGACAACTCATTGGGATTCAGTGGTAGACTGGATGATGCTCCCTGAGGTAAAAGTCTTCAGAGACTCCTTCACAGGAACAGCCTGGGTCAGAGCTAGGACAAAAATAGGGGGTAGGTGCGAGAGTTCAGAAGAGGCTGACTTCAGTTCAAACATGAGGGAAAATTCCCACAGAGTTTTAACTGTTGACAGGCCTCATCAATCTCTGTGCCATTTCTATGGCAGTTAATTCCAACCGTCGAATTCCAACGTTTTGGTTAGTTATCATCTCTGTTTTTTAAATCACCTGAGTCAGTGATTCTCTCCTTATAGTAATAATATAGTAATTCATCTCAGCATTATTTTATATTATTCTCTTATGGAAAAAGAAATCCACCATGCTCGGAAAGGCCGATGACTTAATTTAGAATTTGTTTGTTTTAAATCCTAACACTTATTTATTGTCTAGGATATGGATAATAGGACTTCTGTGGTTGTGTGTGTGTAATACATTAGGCTTAATTAAAATGCTAACAATTAGGGACTATTTAACGTCTAGTTTATCACCCTACATAGGAGATAGAACTGACCCAAGCCTTTCAACATAAAGGAATGTAATTTAATTTTTTAAAAATCTAGTGAATATTCATAATAGACACTGAAATCTCGAGGAGGGAGATTTTTCAATATCATATATCATTAATTTTTATTTTTTTCTTGGTGTTTGTTTTGGCAGTTTTATTTTCCTCCTTTCTAATTTATGGGGGGAGGGGACTCTATTAAAGCTGAGTGGAACACCTTGGTGAATATTTTGCATAAATAGCTATATGAATAAATAGCTATATTTGTCTATTAGGAGGAGAAAATGAGCAAAGTTCTTCTGAACTGAGATTAAAGGAAGAAAACAACAGAAACTGGAAAGAACAAAGAAACGCTGAAAGGAAGAAAACGTCATTTAGATACATTCAATAAGTATGTAAATGTTCATAGAAAAAAGAAAAGACTTGGGAAACCACTGCATACCCCTTTCCTTGAAATCAGAGGACTTTAAGTGATGTTGCACAATTATATAAAACACAATCACATCTTTAAATCAATGAAATCTCCTGTGCCTGGCACATAGTAAGCACATTATTGTTGAATGTGCTTGAGTGAAATGAGATTTATATCTATTTATTTTAACATTCTCTGCTGAATGTGAGAACTTCACTATATTTTTTTTTACATTTTTATTTATTTATGATAGAGAGAGAAAGAGACACAGGCAGAGGGAGAAGCAGGCTCCATGTATCGGGAGCCCGACATGGGATTCGATCCCAGGTCTCCAGGGCCTGGGCCAAAGGCAGGCGCCAAACCGCTGCGCCACCCAGGGATCCCACTTCACTATATATTTGTCTTACCTTATATATTTTTATTTTTTCAGAGTGACTGAAACCTATTGGAGATTCATTTCACCACTGGAGGCTACCCAAATCTCCTTTCCTTTGCTGCCCCCACTCTGTACAGTCTCTTCTACCTTCATACCTCAGGTGAAGGGGAAATCAGAGAAGGACCAGGGACTTGCTGGTATTGGTAAACCCATTGTCACTTTCATTGTGCATTTTTTTAAAAGATTTTATTTATTTATTCATGAGAATATACAGAGAGGAGAGAGGCAGAGACACAGGCAGAGGGAGAAGCAGACTTCACGCAGCGAACCTGACGTGGGACTGGATCCCTGGTCTCCAGAATCAGGCCCTGGGCTGAAGGCGGCACTAAACCACTGAGCCACCTGGGCTGCCCTCATTGTGCATTTATTTTTTATTTTTTTATTTTTAAATTTTATTGAAGTTCGATTTGCCAACATATAGTATAACACTCAGTGCTCATTCTATCAAGTGCCCTCCTCAGTGCCTGTCACCCAGTTACCCCATCCCCCCAACACACCTCCCCTTCCACTACCCTTTGTTCATTTCCCAGAGTTAGGAGTCTCTCATGTTTTGTCACCCTCTCTAATTTTTCCCACTCATTTCCCCTCCTTTCCCTTGTGCATTTTAAGCCTACAGATAACCTGATAGTAAGCATTAAGATTCTTTCAGCTCTTCCTATTCCCCTAGCAGCCCTCATTTTCAGTCTAAGATTGTCTACCATGTATGTAACCCTCTGCTTGATTAGAGGTTTTAGAATTGTGTTGTGCAGTATGGTAATCACATGTGAATTGTGATCACATTCAAATGTGAATCACATTCAATCAATTAAAATTAAATGAAATTAGGAATTGTGTTCTCAAGTCTCACTAGCCACATTTTTCATGCTTAATAGCTGTATGTGGTCAGTAGCTACTATATTAAATAGTGCAGATGTATATATTCCAATATTGCAGAAAGTTCTGTTGGACAGTGCTGCTCTAGAAAGCACTCCCTTGTCATTTCTGCTGTTTAAAAGATACTCAGATTCAAACCCAGTTTTCTTGCAGGGCAAGATAAACACAAATATGCTGTAGTAGTTCAACAAGTGGCTCTGAAATGCAGAGCCTGAGTTCATTGGCTGAGTGAAGAAATAAATATGGCAGCACCACTCAGCTGATTTCGTCATACATATTTATACTGGGAAAGTGCTACCCGTGTTTAAGTTTTTTTCAGGCATGGATTTTAGCTATAATTATAGACTATTAGTTTAACGTGACCATCAAGGATTTACATTTGTAAAGCATTTCTAGATACAAGGTCATAAAATTTGGTTTAAGATGGTAAACAGGACGCCTGTGTGGCTCAAGGCGGGTTGAGCACCTGCCTTTGGTTCAGGTGTGTGATCCTGGAGTCCCGAGATCGAATTCCACTTCAGGCCTTCCTGCATGAGCCTGCTTCTCTCTCTGTCTATTCTCTGCCTCTCTCTGTGTGTCTCTCATGAATAAATAATAAAATCATTAAAAAAGATGGTAAATGGAAGGGATAAACAGTTGATTCTGACAGTATTATCACAATGTAGACAACACTACTTTTTAAAATTGTCATTACTGTGTCCTTTGTATCTTGGTTTCAAGAGCTGAGTAATACAGATAGGAAAACTGCAAGCTGCAACAAATTGGAGTTTAAAACTACCAGAACTAATAATGATTCACATTTCCATATGAATGTTTTACTTAAAAAAAAGATTTATTTGTTTAGAGAGAGAGATAGAGGAGAGAGAGAGAGCTGGGGGGAGGGGTATAGAGAGAGGCAGAATCTCAAGTAGACTCCCTACTGAGCATGGAGCCCCTGCACTGGGCTCTATCCCAGGACACTGAGATCATGACCTGAGGCTGAAACCAAGAATCTGATGCTTAGTTGATTGCACCACCCAGGTGCCCCTGTTTTATATTTTTAAAAAGGGTTCTCCTTCCCATTTTTTTTTCTTTTCATTGATCTCACAAGACACTTCCTGATGTCGGTAGGGAAGATATCATTATCGTTTTTCTCTCAAGGTTCTTTTTGTCTAGTCTTTGGCTTGACTCAGATGGCACCTTCTGCATGAAGCTGTCTCTTTTCCTTGCAGTTAAGCATAAACTCCTTAGCACTTTTTCTGTAGAGTACTTGTCTCAAGCTAATTAACATGCTGTTCATGTGCTTTTGATCCTTCTTAATAGATTCACAATTATTTTTGGACAGAAGTTGTGTCAGATATATACAGATATATTTGCCTTTTAAATTTTATCTTACTGAGGTAAAACTTACATAACAAAATTAACCATTTTAAAGTCTGCAATTGAGAGGTATTTAATATATTCACTATGGTTGTACAACCATCACTTTAATTTGTTCCAAAACATTTTCATTAACCCAAAGGGAGCCCTGTACCCATTAAACGGTCACTCTTCCTATCTGCCTCCAGCTCCTGGCAATGACTAATCTTTCTATGTCTATGGATTTACCTATGATGAATTTTCAACTAAATGGAATCAGACAGTATGCAACCTTATATGTCTGGCTTCTTTTGCCTAGCATAATGTTTTCAGTGTTCATCCACATTGTACCATATCAGTACTTCATTAAGATTTATATTTGAGTTTTTGTGTTTTACTAAAGACATGTATAATACATACTAGTTAACTAATTAATGGTGGGCTCTTTATCTCAAACTCCCACACCTGACAGCATATGTTAATATAATATAGTCTGTATGAATAGATGATACCTGAACCTGATTAAGTTTTGTTATTCCATTCTTAGCTTATTGGATAATATAAGCCTTAAACATTAAATGCCAGAGGATTTTCCCCATCCATTCTGAGACATGGCACAATCATTTCATCTTCTTCCACAACATCCTACTGTGACATCCTCTCCTATTGAAGTTCATGTGTGGATAGAAGGTAAGATGTTTTGAAATCTCTTAGCTCTGCACATCACATTTCATCTCTTACAGGCTCAGCTGACCAGAATTCACAGAATATTAGTGCATAAAAACATTATTTTGCAGTCTTTTACAGAGGATGCTTCAATATTAAAGATTTAAACCTGAAATTTGTAACTTTAAGGTCATAACATTGTGTTTTAAAAAACACATTCCAAGAATAATTTCCTTGTTTTGATTAATGTTTTTGTATGAATATTAGAATTAATATATTATTTTAAATTAACATATTAATGTGTGATTTTGTTCTTAATCGACATAATATGCAAATATTGGAAGCAATCAAATACTCTAAAATAATGACATTAAATAAACAGTAAAATGCGCTAACAGATATGATTTACATTGGAAGAAGCCATTGCTGACTGAAGAGAATGGATTGTGTAAAAGGAATTTATGCAATGAAAGGATGAGTTAAATGTAATTAAGTTAAATAATTTTATTATTAATTATAATTTATTATCTTTGGTATATAGTTTACCTTTGAGCAAGTGCTATTCCTGCCTCGATCACTTGGTGTTTACATGAATATGTACTAAAAATAATTGCCCAGTGATTTAAGAGAGAGGAAGGATCCAAAGATCTTTATTATCTGCTGTCTTTATTAGCATCATACCAAGGAGATGTTTAAGACAGATTGGCAGGGCTTACCATTTTTTAGTTACAGAAACTATTCTAGTGATGATTAATTACTATGACACTTTGCTCTATTGCAGAGTTTTCCTTATGTAAAACTGGTTTAATATATTCTGTTGTGTTAAGCATAGTGGATTAGGTATTACAAAGATGAAAATAATATATTATCATTACAGAATTATAGTATCTTTTTGAAATTTTAGTTCCTCATCCATAAAATTCCATTCAGTAAGATTTCCCTCCCAATAAATCAAGTTCATACAGTTATCTAGCACAATGTGTTTATTATAAAAATAATTTCAATTATGTCAATAAAATTATTTTAATGCAGAGGAATTTCAAATGAAGAATAAACCCCAAGTTTTCTTGGTTCACACTTTAATCCTAACTTTTATAATTTTTAACATCAGAAAACAAACATTTTAACATCACCCTCATCACTAATTTAGGGAATAAAATATGGTTCCCGCTTTTGGAAAGAAATTCCAAGTTTTCTCAGCTACATTGCTATTTATTTTCTGAATAATTCCTTTTAAAGTTGAGACCTTGGGCATCCCCGGTGGCTTGGCGGTTTAGCGCCGCCTTCAGCCCGGGGCGTGATCCTGCAGACCCGTTATCGAGTCCCATGTCAGGCTCCCTGCATGGAGCCTCTCTCTCTTTCTCTTCTCTCTCTCTCTCTCTCTGTGTGTGTGTGTGTGTGTGTGTGCCTCTCTCTCTTCTCTCTCTCTCTCTCTCTCTCTCTGTGTGTGTGTGTGTGTGTCTAATAAATAAATAAAATCTTAAAAAAATAAGGTTTAGACCTTGCATTTGCAAACTACTGATAAGATACCAATGCAAGAAGAAATGTCTTCTTCCCCGTGTGCTTCCGTAATATTTTCTTTACATTCCAAAGCACTTTGTACTTGTCATTGTATTTGTGTGTATTTATCTTTTTCCTATTAAATTGCAAATAGTTTGAAAACAAAATGTAATATTCTACTTATCTTTGTATCTCTGACAACGCTCAGCACAATACCTTGCAAAGACTAGGTGCTTAGCAAATATTTTTGTTATTATTGACCAAATAATGTTAGTATTTCATTCTCAATTTTTCCTATAAAATCGGCCTAATGCCCAGAAACTTTCAGGTTGCCATTCTTAGTTAACTTTTGTTTGGTGATATTGGCATATTCTTATAACAGTAATTGTAAAAGAAAGTAATTTCAAACAAAGAGGCTATAAATTATAGGCACCAGACCTCAATACTTTATTGGTATCCAGCTTGGATTCCGTTGTTGATTAGTGGTAAGTTACATTATTAAAAAGGTAAATGGTTGGGGCACCTGGGTGGCTCAGATGGTTAAGCATCTGCCTTCAGCTCAGGTCATGATCTCCAGGTCCTGGGATCAAGCCCCACATCAGGCTCCCAGCTCAGTGGAGAGTCTGCTTCTCCCTCTCACTCTGTGTTTCCCCCTGCTTGTGCTCTCTCTCTCTCAAATGAATAAATAAAAAATCTTAAAAAAGAAAAAGGTAAATGGTTTCCATTATATGAACAGAAAACCAAAGATAGTTATAATAATTTGACTTACTGAAGATCTTTTAACACAGTTAATTTAGAGGGGAAAACCTAGAACAGGATAGATAGCACCATTAAAACTGAAAATGCAAAAAAACAAAAACAAAACCTGAGAATGCCAGAGGATTTTTCAAGGAACTGTTATTATAGCATATACAAGATATTACCATGTGTAAACAGGTTACTTTAGGAGTATTACTCATTTAGCATTATCTATTGAAGTTTGGGTGCAGTTTGAGACTTAAAATAGACTTTAGAGGAATAAACTGGTATTGAGACTGCCAGTGTTTAGTAAAATCATTATTTAGTCTTTCATTTTATATGTGTTTATTTGTTTGAGCCATGTAGATGGATCATGACCTCAAGTTGCATTTCTAGTCTAGTTCAGATGTTGTGCTTTCCAAAACTCTCAGGTTGTCCTCAGAATTAACAAAGATTCCCATAGAAACTCCATTTGGTGTGGATTTAATTGTAGAATCACTTAGCATAATACACCTTAGCTCCATCAACATTGTTGCAAATGGTAGGATTTCATTCTTTTGGATTGCCTGGGTAATATTCCATGTGACTGACATGGAATTTTTTTATTTATTTATTTATTTATTTTTTTAAATTTATTTATTGGGACGCCTGGGTGACTCAGCAGTGAGCATCTGCCTTTGGCTCAGATGTGATCCCGGGTCCACGGATCGAGTCCTGCCATCGGGCTCCCCGTGAGGAGCCTGCTTCTCCCTCTGCCTGTGTCTCTGTGTCTCATGAATAAATAAATAACATCTTTTTAAAATTAAAAAAATAAAATAAAATTTATTTTATTGAGGTATAATCACACTTCTTAGTATGTATGTATCCATGTATTAAAATTCCAATATAGTTAACAGTGTTATATTAGTTTCAGGTGTACAATATAGCGATCCAACAATTCCAAACATCACCTGTTGCTCATCATGACAAATGCCTTCCTTAATCCCCATCACCTATTTAATGCATCGCCCCCACCCACCTCCCCCTCTGGTAACCAATCAATTTGTTCTCTATAGTTAAGGGTCTCTTTCTTGGTTTGCCTCTCTCTCTCTCTTTTCTTTTTTCTTTTGCTCTTTTGTTTATTAATTCCATATGTGAGTGAAGTCATATGGTATTTGTCTTTCTCTAGCTGACTTATTTTACTTAGCATTATACTCTCTAGCTCCATCTGTGTTGTTGCAAATGGCAAGATTCCATTCTTTTTTATGGCCTGAATAATATATATCTCACTTTTTTATCCATTCATCAGTCTAGGAACATTTGGGCTGTTTTCACAATTTGGTTATTATTGATAATGCTGCTATAAACATCTGGGTGCATATATCCCTTTGAATTGATGTTTTTATATTTTTGAGTAAATATCCAGTAATGCAATTACTTGATCTTCGGGGTAGTTCTATTTTTAACATTTTGAGTAACTCCATACTGTTTTTCCAGAGTGGCCTGCAGTAGTTTGCATTCCCACGAACAGGGCAAGAGGGCTCCTTTTTCTCTACATCCTTGCCGACACTTGCTGTTTCTTGTGTTGTTGATTTAGCCTTTCTGACTGATATCTCATTGTAATTTTGATTTGTATTTCCCTTGTGATGAGTGATGTTGAGCATCCTCCAGTGTGGTCTGTTAGCAACATTTTTATAGATATATCTCCTGAGGCAAGATAAATAAAAGCAAAAACAAAGTATTGGGACTACATCAAAATAAAATCTTGTGTACAGTGAAGGAAACAATCAACACAACTAAAAGGAAACCTACTGAATGGGAGAAGATATTTGAGAGGGAAATCATTCTGCTATAGTGACTATGCAATACTGAAATCATTCTGGAAGAGACTTGTGAATGAGCAGAAGGACTTTTTTAAATTACAAATAATTAAGAATAGTAGGTATCAAAAGTCAGGAAAGAGACCAAGTAACTGTTATAGCCTATTCCTTGAAATAATAAAATACATAGACAGATAGATAGATTTTGGAAAAGGTTTGGGTACAAATCACAGTTATGAAATATGATGCATTAACAAAGAGAAAGTTTTATTTGTGAATAAGGAATCTTTCAAATGCTTCCTAAATTATATTTTACAGATTACTGGCTGTGCTGTCTTTATCTCATGTCAAGGCTAATATTGAGTAATAGGATAGTTTATAGACACTTCTGGCAAAAAAAAAGAAAGAAAGAAAGAACGATTGCCCACCCTTCCCGGTCTCTATCCTTATTCACGTTCTGGGGATGGAAGATTTGGTCCTGATAATTAAGACCAGGTTGGGATGATTACAACTACTATTTATAGATTGCCTGTACCAAATTTACCATAGTAGGTTATTTACATTCAAATAGTAAGTTGGGCACTTGGGGAGATGCTTTAGCTTTCAGAGCTTCAGATGCTATTACTGGATATACTGATGTAATTGTTTTGCTTAACAGTCTGTTATAGATGCCAGCAACCTATTGCGTTGCATAGACGATTTCTTAAACATTAAGTGTCACAAGTCCTAATCCTTTTGAAAATTTGATGAAAACTATAGACTTTCTCCTTCGGAAAATATATATGTACATATGTAAATACATATATATATATTATATGTATATACATATATATATTCTATTTTGTATATCATGACAGTCAGATGGTTTATACACCAGTATTCCAGACCAAAGAACTTCTTAACTAGGTAATAAATCATTAATGTGTGATGAGCATATCTTTCTCCCCTTTTGTCTTCAATCTTTCCCCACACATAAAAATATATTGCTCAGATTTAAAGCACCTAAGCAGTTTATCCTAAGTGAGAAGTCATAGTTGTATAGTATACATAAAGAAAAAAAAAGCATGGAGATATAAAGACTAGGAACACATTCTTGCCATGAAGAATAGTAATTTTCCCTGTTGATTGTCAGAGTTAGCAGGTAGTTAAGCACCAACTTTTTAGACATATATCTGCAATATTTTGACAGTATTAGCATCCACCACAGTTTGAAATAATTTGTATAAGTGTTCTTCTGTTTCCATCAATTTCTTTTTGTCTGCTTATAGACCTTTTGCTTTTGTTTTGAATGGTTGATGGAAAGTGACTATATTTACAGAAATTCCTAAGTATCTTTTTTATAGTTTTCTTCCAAAGCAGAGTTCTTAGCTTTCTCAAAGATTGCAGTTCTTCACCAAAAAAGCATAGCATTATAAAGCTTCTGTGATTTTTTTCAATCTCCACCATGCCTCCAACAAACTTGAGCTGACAAAACAAGGTGATCTTTATTTTTAGTAATGGCCTATGGGTAAGAGGGACTGAGAATATCTGAATATCCAGTATATAAAGTGAATAGTGAATCTCTATTTAAAAGAATTCTACTTATTTGTGGAACCCAATCTTCCTCCTCAATCATAATAGAAACTAGAGGTCTGAGTTGTTTTTTAAAAAGTATATTTTGTATTTTAGGGCAGTTTTAGGTTCATAGCAAAGTAGAGCGAAAAAGAGTTTTCATATATTCCCTGTTCCCCTACAATCAACATTCCAATCCATGGTGATGCCTTTGTTACAATTGATCAACCTACAATTGACACACAATTAACACCCAAAGCCAATAATTTACATTAGGGTTCATTCTTGGTATTGTACATACTAGGAGTTTTGTCATATGTATGACATGTACCTACCATTGTAGTATCATATGAAATAGTTTTATTGCCCCCCAAATTCTCTATGCTGTTTATTCATTCCTCCTTTCACCTGAAGGAAAGGAAAACTTCTTCTTCTACCCTTCCAGGTCTTCCCTCTGAACTAAGAATTAAATTTACATGAGACAGGTAACAGGAGTAAAACAAAAACAAAACAGAAAGTTTTGTTACATGTGCAAGGAGACCTGATATTGAAATTGAAAACTAAAGAAATGACCAAGGCAGGCAGTTTTTAGACTCTTCAGACAAAAGACAATAAACTTGTGAGGAATTGACAGGATAAAGAAAACAGATATTTGGGAGCTTTAATTAGCAAGGAATTCTGAGTATGTGGGCTGTGATACTAGATTAGTTAAAAACTATGAATGCTTGTTACTATATCTTTCTCAGTTTTAAATTTCCTATTTCTAAAAAAAAATCCTATCTCTGACGATAAGACTGTTTCTACTTCTTAGTACAGGGAGGGTACTTTTCTTTTTTTAAAGATTTTATTTATTTATTCAGGAGAGACACACAGAGAGAGGCATAGACAGGCAGATGGAGAAACAGGCTCTCTGCAGAGTCTGATGTGGGACTTGATCCAGGACTCCTGGATCACGCCCTGAGCGGAAGGCAGATATTCAACCACTGAGGCACCCAGGCGTCCCTGGGAGGGTACTTTTCATATGAAGATTTATTTCCTGTGTTGGGGAAATAGGAGAATCTTTGTGTCCTTGCACTGCCTATTTCTTAAGTAACTTTTGTTTAAGATAATCAATATGTCAAAGTGGCATTTTTAGGTGGCTTGCCCTTGGCCCCTACACAACCTAACAACTGATAATCACTTAGCTTTTTACTGTCTCCATAGATTTGCCTTTTCCAAATGTCATGTAGTTGGAATTATACAGTATGTAGCTTTTCAAATTGGCTTCTTTCACTTAGTTATATGCTTCTAAAATTGTTCCCTGCCTTCTCATGGTTTTATAGCTCATTTCTTTTTACTGCTGAATAATAATTCATTGTTTGGATGTCCCACAGTTTATTTATCCATTCATCTCCTAAAGGATATATTGGATGCTTCCAAGTTTTAGCAATTGGGAATAAAGCTGCTATAAACATTTGGGTGCAGGTTTTTGTGTGGACATGTTCTAAACTCCTTTGAGTAAATACCAAGGAATGTGATCTGGATCTTATGGTAAAATATGTTTAATTTTGTGAGAAACGGCCAAACTGTCTTCCAAAGTGGCTGTGTCATTTTGCATTCTAACCAGCAATGCTGAGAGCTCTTGTTGCTTCATATCCTGACAACATTTGTTGTTTTCTTTAAGTTTTATTTAAATTCCAGTTTGTTAATATGCAGTGTAATATTAGTTTCAGGTGGACAACTTAGTGATTCAACACTTAGAAATACCCAATGCTCATCAAAGGTGTGTTACTTAAATCCCATCACTTATATAACCCATCCACCCACGCACTTCCCCTCTGATAACCATCAGTTTGTTCTCTGTAGTTAAGGGTCTGTTTTTGGTTGCCACTCTTTTTTTCCTTTACTCATTGGTTTTGTTTCTTAAATTCCACATATAAGTGAAATCATATGGTATTTGTTATTTATCTAAGTGACTTATTAACTTAGTATAATACTACTCTCTAGTTTCACCCATGTTGTTAAAACAGGCAAGAGTTCATTCCTTTTTATGGATAAGTAATATTCCATCGTGCATATATACTACATCTTCTTATCCTTTCATCAGTTGATGGACATTTGGGCTGTTTCCATAATTTGGCTATGTAGATAACACTGCTATAAACACTGGGGCACATATATCCCTATAAATTAGTATTTTTGTATTCTTTGGGTAAACACTTAGTAGTGCAATTAATGGATGGTAGGATGGTTCTATTTTTTATGTTTTGAGGAACTTCCATGCTATTTTCCACTTTTTTACACCATACACAAGAATATATTCAAAATGGATTAAAGACCCTAATATGAGACAGGAAACCATTAAAATCCAAGAGAATAACATAGGCCAGTAACCTCTTTGACGTTGGCTGTGTAACAACCTCCCTGAGGCAAGGGAAACAAAAAATAAACCATTGGGACTTCATCAAAATCAAAACCTTCTGCACAGCAAAGGAAACAGTTAACAAAACTAAAGGCACCCTATAGAATAGGAGAAGATATTTGCAAATGATCTATCTAAGAAAGGGTTAGTATCCAAAATATGTAAAGCACTTATAAAACTGAACACCCTAAAAGCAAACAATCCAATTAAAATAGGCAGAAGACATGAATAATTTTTACAAAGAAGACATTTAGATACCTAACAGGCACATGAAAAAAATGCTCAACATCATACATTTGTTATCAGTGGTTTGGATTTGGACCATTCTGATAAGTGTGTAATGGTATCTCAGTGGAGTTTTTAGTTTACAATTCCCTAATGGTTTTGAAAAGACTATTCTTTCTATCATGATTACTGCAGTTTTATATCAAATCTTGAAGTCAGGTAGTATCAGTCTGCAACTTTGTTCCCCTTTAATATTGTGTTGGCTATTCTGGGTCTTTATCATTCCATAAACACTTTAGAATCAATTGTTGATATCCACAAAATAACTGCTGAAAGGGTAGGGGGAGGATAGCAGAGATAGAGAGAGAGAGAGAGAGAGAGAGAGAGAGAGAGAGAAGGGAGAGGGAGAGAGAGGGAGAGAGGAGAGGGAGAGAGGAGAGAAAGACAAAGAGATATTATATATTCATAATATATATTATATTATTGTAATATATATAAATATATTGTATATATTTGTAATATATACAAATAATATATATTTGTATATTATTTTATATATATTATATATATTTATCAATTGGGAAGAACTGACATCTTGACAGTATTAAATCTTCCTATTTCTAAATATGGAATATCTCTGCATTTATTTAGTTCTTTGATTTTGTTGATCAGAATTTTGTAGTTTTCCTCAAAATAGATCTTTAAAAAATTTTGTTAGACTTATACCTAAGTATTTAATTTATTGAAGAGCTAATATAAATGGTAGTGTGTTTTATTTTTTTAAAGATTTTATTGTTTATTAGAGAGAGAGAACGAGTTGCAGGGGAGGGGCCAAAGGGAGAAGGGAAGCAGATTTCCTGCTGGGTGGGGAGCCCAAAATGGGGCTCAATCCCAGGACCCTAGGATCATGACATGATCCAAAGGTAGATGCTTAACTGACTGAGCCACTCAGGCACCCTGGTATTGTGTTTTTATTTTTTTTTATTTATTTATTTTTTTGGTATTGTGTTTTTAATGCCAAATTCCATTTGTTCATTGTTGGTATATAGGAAAGTAATTGACTTTTGTATATAACCTTGTATCCTTCAACCTTGCTATAATTTTTTCTTAGTTTCAGGAGTTTTCTTTTACAGATTTTGTTATAACTATTTCATTTTTTGGAGTTCTTAGTATAAATGATGTTGTATTTTAAATTTCAGATTCCACTTGTTCATTTCTGATAGATAGGAAAGTGGTTGACCTTTGTATATTAACTTTGTATCCTCCAAACTTGTTTGAAATCACTTATTACCAGGTTTCTTTTCTCAATTCCTTTGGATTTTTTTATATAATCATGTCATCTGTGAACAAAGAGATTTATTTCTTCCCAATTGGTATACTTTTTATTTCCCCTTTTTCTCTTACTGCATTATCTAGGACTTCTAGCTTGATGTTGAAAAGGAGTGTTAGGAAGGGACATCCTTGCCATCTTCCTGATTTTAGGGGAAAAGCTTCACGTTTCTCAGTATTAAGTAAGGTGTTAGCTATAAGGACTTTTTGTGGGTTTTTTTTTTATAGATTTTCTTTATCAAGTTGAGGAAGTTCCTTTTTATTCATAGTTTGCTGGGAGTTTCACTATGAATTGGTTTTGGATTTTGTCTAATGTTTTTTCATCTTTCGATAAAATAGTATAATTTTTTTCTTTAGACAGTTGATATGACGGATACATTCACTGATTTTCAAATCTTGTACCACCAGCCTTGCATACCTGGGATGAATTCCCTTGAGTGTGGTATAAATTATTTTTTATATATTGTTAGCTTCCATTGGTTAATATTTTGTTGAAGATTTTTGCATCTATGTTCATGAGAGATAACTGGTTTGTAGTTTTCTTTGATCCTCTGTCTGGCTTTGATATTAAGTAATTCTGGCCTCATAGAATGAGTAGGAAGTATTTTTACATTCTGGAAGAGATTGTAGAGAAATCGTGTGTAATTTTTTTTGCAAAATACTTGGCAGTATTCACCATTGAACCCATTTGGAACTGATGCTTTCTGTTTGGGAAATTGATTAATTATTAATTCAATTTCTTTAATAACGTAAATCTTGTTCATCTTATTGCATGAGTATCCTTTTAATGGTAGTAGGATCTGTAATGATATTCCCTCCTTCATTTTTGAAATGAGTAATTTGAGGATTTTTTTAGTAGTTTCTATGAAGCTTGCAAATTTTATTGATCTTTTCAAAGAACCAAGCTTTGGTTTTTGTTGATTTTCTTGATTTCTTATTTTTAAATCATAATTTCCTCTCTATTTTTTTAATTCATTATTTTCTGCTTACCTTGGATTTAACTTTTACTTTTTTTCCTAGTTTCCTAACATGGAAATTTAGATTATTTATTTTAGATATTTATTTTTAATGTATGCATTCATGTTCTAAATTTTTCTCAAAGCACTGCTTTCACTGTATCTCACAAATATATATAAGTTGTATTTCCACTTTCAAGATAATTTTTAAATGTCTCTGGAGATTTCTTCTTTCACCCACATGTTATTTAGAAGTAGGCTGTTTAATCTCCATTTTTTAAATTTCCTAGATATCTTTCTGCCTGTTATTGATTCCTAATTTAACCCACTATTGCCTAACAGTAGATGCTGTATGACTTTTATTCTTTTTTTTTTTTTGACTTTTATTCTTTTAAATGTGCTAAGGCATAGTCGATGATCCTGAAAGTGGTCTATATTGATAAAAGAATGTGTATTCTGCTATATTTGGATAAAACAGTCTATAAATATCAATTATATCCAGTTTATTGATGGTGCTGTTAATTTATCTATGTCCTCACTGATTTTACAAATGCTCGAACTGTCCATTTCAGATAATGGTATTGTTTAAAGGCTCAAAATATACTATTGGATTTATCTATTATTCTTGAATTTATGTCGTTTTTTTGCCAATGTATTTTGATGCTGTGATGTTAGGCATATAAGCATTAAAGATTGTTATGCCCTCTTGGAAGTCTGACCTCTTTATCATTATGTGATTCCTTGCTTTGATTCTGCTCTGTCTGAAATTTTATATAGCTACTCCAGTTTTCTTTTGATTACTGGAAATATAGTATATCTCTCTCCGTCCCTTTTCTTTATTCTATATGTGCCTGTATATTTAAAGTGCATTTCTTGTAGATAACATAATGTTGGATCTTGTTTTTTTTTTATTCACTCTAACAATTTTTTAATTGGTGTATTTAGACCATTGAAATGTACAGTTTTTATTGGTATAGTTTGATTAATATCTACTATATTTGTTACTGT
The DNA here is from genome assembly GCF_011100685.1 of Canis lupus familiaris. Lineage (NCBI taxonomy): Eukaryota > Metazoa > Chordata > Mammalia > Carnivora > Canidae > Canis > Canis lupus. Next base: position 24,556 of record NW_023331092.1, on the reverse strand, counting down.
TTTCTATTCATTACCCTTGTTTTCAAATTTTATCGTCTGTTATGTTTCTGCCTTTGTAATGTAATTTATTTTATTTTTTATTGAAAACAAAAATTAATTTCTTTTGCTTGTGGAGGTTGAGAATCAGGACAAGAAATGAGAAATCAGGATCACAGTGACAGCAGATTTTGTGTTTAGCAAGAACTTCCCGGTTCAAAAACAGTGCCTTCTTACTTGTGTCCTCACATGGTGGGAAGGGTGAGGGAGCTCCCTGGGTCTCTTTTGTAAGGACCCAGATTCCATTCATGAGCGCTCCACCCTCATGACCTAATCATCTCTCAAAAGTTCTCCACTTCCTATTACCAACATATTGGGGATTAGATTTTCAGCATATAAAGTTTGGGGGACACAAATCTTGCGACCATATTATATGGTAAAATGTACAAAACATAAAATTTTAACCACTTTCAAGTATACAGTTAGTTCAGCAGCATTAAGCACATTCACATTGTTGTGCTATCATCCCTACTATCCATCTCCAGAATTCTTTTTCCCCTTGCAAAACTGAAACTCTGTACCCATTATAAAATAGATTCTCATTCCCCTTCTTCCCCCATCCCTGGCAGCCACTACTGTGTCCCTTGTCTCTATGAGTCTCACTATTTTAGGTATTCATTTAGGTGGAATCACATAAATGTCTTTCTGTGACTTTATTTGGTATGGTATCCTCAGGGCCCATGCGTGTTGCATGTGTCAGAATTTTCCTCCTTTTTAAGGCTGAAATAATATGCCATTTTGTGAACATACCACATTTTGTTTATCCATTCATTTGTCAGTGGATATGAGTGATGCTTCCACCTTTAGTCTGTTTGTGTTTTCAACTGAGCATTTATATGATTTCATTTTCTCTTTTCTTAGCCTATCAATTATAAATTTTTATAGTTGCTTTAAGATTTGCAATATATACTTACATTTAATCCAAGTGCAATTTCAAATGATGTTATACTACTTTACTGGCAATTGCAAGTATCTTATAATAATAAAATATTCCTAATTCCTCCATCCTATCACTTGTATTATTGCTGTTGTTCATTTTACTTCTACATAAGATCTACATGTTATGTATATATTTGCTATTATTCTGAGCACACTGTTATCTGTTAGATCAATTCCAAATAAGTAAACAAAAGTTTATATTTTACCTTCATCTTGTCCTTTTCTAATACTTTCCCTTCCTTTATATAGATCTAAGTTTATGACCTCTATCATTTTCTTTCTCCCTGTAGAGCTTTCTCTTAACATTTTAAAAAGATTTATTTATTTATTCATGAGGGACACAAAGAGAGATGCAAAGATATAGGCAGAGGGAGAAGCAGGCTCCATGCAGGAAGCCCAGTCATGCTCTGATGGAAGGCAGATGCCTAACCGCTGAACCGCCCAGGTGTCCCTTCTCTTAACATTTCTAACAAGGAATGTCTACTTGTAACAACAATTCCCTCAATATTTGCTTGTCTGAAAGTCTTTATTTCTCCTTCACTTTTGAAGGATAATTTCACAGAACAAAGAATTCTAGGTTCATGGGATTTTTTTTCTCAAGACTTTGAATATTTTACCATACTGACTTCTTACCTACATGTTTTCTGAGTAGAAGTTGGGTATAATTCTTACCTTTGCTTCTGTATAGGTAAACTTATTTTCATCTGACTTCTTTCAATATTTTTTCCCTTTAATATATTTTGTGCAGTTTGAATATGATGTCTAGATGCAGGTGTTTTTTTGTTTTTGGCATTTATCCTGATTGATCTAAGATTTCTAAATCTATGGTTTGATATCTGACATTAATATTGGAAATTCGCAGTCATTAATGCTTAAAATATTTTATCTGTCCCTTTCTGTCTTTCTTCTTCTTCTGGTAATCTCATTATGAAAATATTTACCTTTATGGTTGTCCCACAGTCCTTGGATATTCTGTTCCATTTTTTCAGTCTTTTACCTCTTTGCTTTTCAGTTTTGGAAATTTCTATTAACATATACTCAAAGTCAGACATATATTTCAGAGCTGTGTTCAGCCTACTTATGAGCCCATCAGAGACATTCTTTTTCTGATACACTTTTTTGATCTCTGACCTTTCGTTTTGATTGTTAGAATTTCCATTCCAATACTTACATTACCCATCTGTTACTGTATGTTGCCTACTTTTTTAATTAATCAAATATTCCTGCCATATCTGAATTTGGTTTTGATATTCTGTGTCTCTGAACATGTGTTTTTTTTTTTGCCTTTTTAGCATGCCTTATAATATTTTCTTGAAAGCTGTATATAATGTACTAGGTAAAGAGAACTCTGGTAAATAAGCCTTTAGTGATGTGATGGTAAATTTTGGTGGGAGTGTAAGCATTTTTTATTCCTATGATTGGTCCTTAAATAAGGCCTGTAATCCTGTGATCCTCCACTGTAACTTTCAGAAGTACTTCTACGATTTTCTCCCCACACTTGGTGGGATAAAATGTCTAGTGGGGGCTGGAATTTTTATTTTCCTACTCCCACATGGATGGTAGAACAGGTTAGAGTATTTTCTTCCTCTAAATAGGTTAGACTATGATATAAGAAAAATGGGTAAGGCTCTTGTAAATAGTTTTTTTTGAGATCAGGACTTCTAAGAGCTGAAAGCTCTGGTGCATTTAAAAATAGTTCTTTTTGCCTCTCACTGCTGGAAGCATAAGGGGATTTTTCTTCAGTAACCACTGTAAGAACTTGGTAGGGCTCTTGTTGGTAAAACTCACAAAGTGTGAAGTCTCCATATAACTAGACCCCACATCCAGAGTTTTTAACTCCCAGACTTATCCACACTGTATCTGCAGCAATTTGTCAATTCTAGTTTAGATTCTTCTACCCTGATATTGGTTTCTAAGGTTTTTGCTCATAATAAAAGTTATACTCTTGGTAAATTGTGATCTTAGTTATCTGCCTGTTGGTCTTTCCAATTTTCAGCACAGAAATTTGCCCTGTGACCTTGCTACTACAGTGTATCTAGAAAGAGTTGTTCACTTTTCAGTTTGTTCAGGTTTTTACTTGTTAGGATAGAGCAATGGCTTCTAAACTTCTTGCATTCCAGACTGGAAATTGGAAGTCCTCTTGGGTTTGTGTTTTCGCACTTTATTTATTTAATTACATACTTATTTATTAAGTTTATTTTTAAACTAAGATTAATGCCCTATATGGGGCTTGAACTCACAACCCTGAGATTAGCAGTCATATGCTTTAGAGACTAAGCCAGCCAGGTGCCCCTGAATTTTTACATTTTAGTGAAACAATAAGATGCAGAGCTTGTCTGATATAATTTTAGACATTCAAATAGCTTCCATGCCAAATCTGAACAAAATAATGTACAATTTACTTTGAGATCTTGATATCTTGTGGTCACATTCTTTTTATTCTTGTACTTGAATGAATTAATTGTATATAGTCTGAAATGCAGGACCAGATTTTTTTTCAAATGTCTTTAGGTATTGGTGGATTACACTTGCTCTTATTCTGTGATAAGAACAACATCTAGCAGTAAATCCTAGAATTTTTAAAAAATATATTCTAAATTTATCACATGTTTTTGGGGAGTTGAGTTGTTTTTATGACTCTGATTTGCTTCTGCTTTATTACACTGAACATAATAATATTGGTTCATATTTATAAAATTGAAGAGTGATAAAAATCCACATGTCCAAATTACAAATACTATCTCTGAGAAGAATATTAAAATATGATTTTCAGTGAGGTATTCAGAAATGTTTACAGCTGAAATGAATGGCCTGCATATCAAGCTATAAAGAGAAAAAAAAACAGCTTCAGTACATGAAAGAACCTCTTTCAGCAGAGAGGACATATATTCCCCCTTAATAAGAGAAAAGATACACCAAAATCAGGAAGTATTCAGTTTGCATTGATTTCACTTAGAATAATTATAGATTTAGTTTATGGATTTAATTAATGTATAATTCACGGACTTCAGGCAGGACTGCAGGGAAGGTGGAAGGAGAACCAAGAAGTGGAGAGGAAAAGCTGCTGGCATCATTTGAACTCTTTAGCATTCACATCACATAGCCCCCTGCCAAAGCCTTTGGATCTTTTGCTTTTCATAATATCACTACCTGCTTTGAGACTGCTTGACACTAACTGAATTTCTCCAATTTCTTAAACTGGTAAACAGTTTAAGAAATTCTTAAACTCTTCTCTAGGAAATAGAAATATTTAATATATTTAATACTAATAATATTCATAATTAATAAAATATTTAATATTTTAAAGTTTTTTTTTAAAATTCCAGTTAATACATGGTGTAATATTAGATTCAGGTATACAATATAGTGATTCAATACTTTCATACAACACCCAGGGTTAATCATGCCAAGTGCACTCTTTTGATCCCCATCAACTATGTTTCCCATCACACCCACTCATCTCCCCTTCGGTAATCATCGATTTGTTCTCTATAGTTAAGAACCTGTTTCTTAGTTTGCCTCTCCATCTCTTTTTCCCTCTTGTCCATTTGTTTTGTTTCTTAAATTCAACATATGAGTGAAATCATATGGTATTTGTCTTTCCTGACTGACTTACTTTGCTTAGCATGATCCTCTTGAGATTTATTCATCTCCTTGCAAATGGCAAGATTTTATTCTTTTTTTATGGCTGAGTAATATGCTATTGTAGATAATGCTGCTAAAACATTGAGGTGCATCTATCCCCTTGAATTAGTATCTTTGTATTCTTTGGGTAAATACCTAGTAGTGCAATTGTTGGATGGGTAGGGTAGTTCTATTTTTAACTTTTTGAGGAAACTCCATACTGTTTTCCAGAGTGGCTGTGCTGATTTGCATTCCCACCAAGAGTACAAAAGGGATCCCTTTCTGCACATCCTCACTAACCCCTGCTGTTTCTTATGTTGTTGATTTTATCTATTCTGACAGGTGTGAGGTGATATTACATTGCAGTTTTGATTTGTATTTCCCTCATGATGAGCGATGTAGAACATCTTTTCATGTGTCTACTGGCCATCTGAGTGTCTTCTTCAGAAAATTTATTCATGCCTTCTGCCCATTTTTTAATTGGATTGTTCCTTTTTGGGGTGTTGAGATTTTTAAGTTCTTTATATATTTTGGATATTAACCCTATCTCAGGTCATTGGCAAATATCTTCTCCCATTCTATAGGTTGCCTTTTACTTTTGTTGATTATTTCCTTCACTGTGCACAAGCTTTTTATTTGTTGACGTTTCAATAGTTTATTTTGTTTTTTTTTCCCAGAAAGAAGTTTGTGACAGCTGATGTCAAAGAAATCATTGCTTTGTTCTCCTCTAGGATTTTAATGGTTTCCTGCCTCACAATAAGGTCTTTAATCTATTTTGAATGTATTTTTGTATGGTGTAAGACAGAGGTCCACTTTCATTCTTTTGCGTGTTGCTGTTCAGTTTTACTGATACCATTTGTTGTAGAGACATTCTTTTTCCCATTGGATATCCTTTCTTCCTTTGTTGAAGATTAGTTATGCATATATTTCTGGGTTCTTTCTGAGTTTCCAATTCTGTTCTATTGAACTATGTGTCTATTTATGTGCCAGTACCAAACTGTTTTGAATACTACAGCTTTGTAATATAAGTTAAGTCCAGAATTGTGATACTTCCAGCTTTGCTTTTCTATTTCTAGGCTGCTTTGGCTATTCAGGGTCTTTTGTGGTTCCATACAAATATTAGGATTGCTTGTTCTAGTTCTGTGAAAAATGCTGTTGCTGTTTAGATAGGGATTGCATTTTAAATGTGTAGGTTGCTTTAGGTAGTATAAGCATTTTAAAATACTTGTTCTTTTGATCTATGAGCATGGAATTTTTTCCATTTCTTAGTGTAATTTTCAGTTTCTTTCATCAGTGTTTTATAGTTTTCAGAGTAGAGATCTTTTAACCTTTCTGGTTTAGTTTATTCCTAGCTATCTTATGGTATTTAGTGCAATTTTAAAATGGAATATACTCCCTAATTTCTCTTTCTGTTGCTTCATTATTGGTGTATAGAAATGCAACAGATTTCTGTACATTGATTTTATATCTTGTGACTTGGCTTTGTTTTTCAGTTCTAGCAGTGTTTTGACACAGACTTTCAGTTTTTCTATAGATAGTACCATGACATCTGCAAATAGTAAAAGTTTAAATACTTCTTTGCTGATTTAGATGCTTTATTTCATGTCTGATTGCTGTAGCTAAGACTTCCAGTATTAGGTTAACAGTGGTGAGAGTGGACATCCCTGTCTTTTTCCTTACCATAAAGGAGAAGTGCAAATTATATTAGCTGTAGGTTTTTCATATATGGTCTTTATTATGTTGAGGTATATACTTTGTTGAGGGTTTTTATCATGAATGCATGTAGTGCTTTGTCAATTGTTTTTTCTGAGTCTATTGAAATAATCATGACTCTTTTATTAATATGATGTATCATGTTATTGTTTTGTGAATATTGAACCACACTTGCATCTCAGGAATAAATCCCACTTGACCATGCTGAATGCTTTTTTAAATATATTGTTGGATTTGGTTTGTTAGTGTTTTATTGAGAGTTTTTCTATCTATGTTCATCAGGGGTATTATCGTGTAGTTCTTTTTTTCTTTATCTGGTTTTGGTATCAGGGTAGTGTGGCTTCTTAGAATGAATTTGGAAATTTTCCATCCTTTTCTATTTTTTGGAATAGTTTTGGAAGAATAAGCATCAAGTTTTCTTGAGATGTTTTGTAGAATTCCTTGGTGAAACTGTCAGATCCTGGACTTTTGTTCACTGGGAGGATTTTTGTTACTGATTTCATTTATTTGTGGGCTATCAGTCAATTAACGTTTTCTATTTCTTCTGTTTCAGTTTTGGTATGTTTCTAGGAATTCATCCTTCTCTTCCAAATTGTCCAATTGGCTGTCATATAATTTTTCATTAATATTCTCTTAGAGTTGTTTGTATTTCTGTGGTGTTAGTTGTTTCTCTTCTCTCATTTCTGATTTTAGTTATTTGGGCCCTTTCTCTTTTCTTTTTGGTTAAGTATGGATAGAGGTTTGTTAATTTTATTATTTTTTTCTATAAACCACCTTCTGGTTTCATTGATTTGTTCTATTGTTTCTTTAGTTTCTTTTTTTTTAAGATTTATTTATTTATGATAGACATATATATAGAGAGAGAGGCAGAGACACAGGAGGAGGGAGAGGCAGGCTCCATGCTGGGAGCCCGATGCGGGACTCGATCCCGGGACTCCAGGATCGTGCCCTGGGCCAAAGGCAGGCGCTAAACTGCTGAGCCACCCAGGGATCCCCTGTTTCTTTAGTTTCTATAACATTTATTTCAGCTCTCATATTTATTACTTCCTCCTTTCTGCTGGCTTTTGTCTTCATTTGTTGTTCTCTTTCTAGCTTCTTTAGGTGTAAAGTTAGCTTGTTTATTTGAGATATTCTTGCTTCTTGAGGTAGGCCTGTATTGCTATACATTTCCCATCTAAGACTGCTTTTGCTGCATTCCAAAGGTTGTAGACCATTTTGTTTTCATTTTCTAACTCTTTTCTCTCCTGTTCTGAATGATTGCCTTGCTTGATACAGAGTGATTCTTCACTGCTGATTTTTTCCCATTCACTAAGTTTTATATATTATACCACTCTCTACTGGCTTCCCAAGTTTCTGTTGAGAAATCTGCAGCTAGCCTTATGAGTCTTTCCTTTGTAAGTTAAGGACATCTTTTATCTTGATGCTTTGAAATTTTTTCCCTTATGACTACTTTGTGCAAATTAATTACAATATGCCTTGGTGTTGGCCCACTTTTGTTGATTTTGAAGGAGTTTTCTGTGCCTCCTCCATCTGAATGTCTGTTTTCTTTCCTAGATTAGGGAAGCTTTCAGGCATTAGTTCCTGAAATAATTTTCTGCTCCCTTTTCTCTCACTTATTGTAGGAATCCTATAATCTGAATGTTATGATTTTTGATGAAGTCACTAATTTTTCCTAAGTCTATTATTATGTTCCATAATTCTTCTTTCTGTTGTTAGCTATGTTATTTCCATTATATTGTTGTATATCACTTATTCATTCATCTGTTCTTCCAGCTTGTGTTCATTACTTGAAGTCTGATTTTGAATCTCTGTTATTGCATTTTCATTTTCTGATTCATTCGTTTTTAACACTTTTTATCTCTGCCATAAGTGTCTCTGTGAAATTTTCTATTCTTTTCTCAAGCCCAGTGAGTGTGCTTATGATTGTTCCCTTTAAATCTCCATCAGGGGAGGAGGGGCCCAAGATGGCGGAGAGTAGGGTCTCCAAATCACCCTGTCCCCACCAAATTACCTAGATAACCTTCAATATTATCCTGAAAATCTACGAATTCGCCTGAGGTTTAAAGAGAGAACAGCGGAATTGCTACAGTGAGAAGAGTTCATGCTTCTATCAAGGTTAGGAAGAGGGGGGAAAAAAGAAATAAAGAAACAAAAGGCATCCAAGGGGGAGGGGCCCCGCGAGGAGCCGGGCTAAGGCCGGGGAGAGTGTCCCCAGGACAGGAAAGCTCCGTCCTGGAGAAGCAGGAGCTGCACCGACCTTCCGGGCGGAAAGGCCTCGCAGGGAGAGTTGGAGCAGGACCAGGAGGGCGGGGGTGCCCTGAGGCTCCCTGGGACAGTAACAGAGGAACTGCGCCCTGGGGAGAGTGCGCCGAGCTCCCTGAAGGGCTGCAGCGCCCACGGCTGGACCTGGGAGCAGCTCGGAGGGGCTCGGGCAGAGGAAGAGGCTCTGTGCGGAGGGGGCTGCGTGGCTCCAGGAGCAGGAGGGGCTCGGGCATCGGCTCCGCCACTGGGAGCGCGAATCCAACAGGCAGGCCCGGGAGCACTGGGTGCTGGAACACAGCCCAGGATCCGGCCTCCCCCTGGGACAGGCAGAGGCCGGGAGGGCCCAGGACAGCAAGGACGCTCCTGCCCCAAGCTGCGCAGATCAGCGGCCCCGCCCCCGGAGCATCCAGGCCCCTGAAGACTGAGAGCTCCTTAGCTACTGTGGGAGCTGATTCCAGGACAGCAGAGCTGGCCGCCTCCACTGCGGTTGTTACTCCTGGGGCCTCTCGGGGTAAAAAAAAAAACCCACTGAGCCCTGCACCAGGCAGGGGGCTGAGCAGCTCCCCCAGTGCTAACACCTGAAAACAGCACAATAGGCCCTCCCCCAGAAGACCAGCTAGACAGACAAGTTCCAGGGGAAGTCAAGGACTTAAAGTATAAGAATCAGAAGATACTCCCCCGTGTTTGTTTTGTTTTTCTTTTTTTCTTTTTTTTGCTTTTTGATTTGTTGCTTCCACCTTTTTATCTTCTTTTTCTTTCTTTTTTCTTCCTTCTTTCTTCTTTTTTCTCTTTTTCTCTCTCTTTTCTCCTTTTCCCAATACAACTTGTTTTTGGCCACTCTGCACTGAGCAAAATGACTAGAAGGAAAACCTCACCTCAAAGAAAGAATCAGAAACAGTCCTCTCTCCCACAGAGTTACAAAATCTGGATTACAATTCAATGTCAGAAAGCCAATTCAGAAGCACTATTATACAGCTACTGGTGGCTCTAGAAAAAAGCATAAAGGACTCAAGAGACTTCATGACTGCAGAATTTAGACAATCAGGCAGAAATTAAAAATCAATTGAATGAGATGCAATCCAAACTAGAAGTCCTAACGACGGGTTAACGAGGTGGAAGAACGAGTGAGTGACATAGAAGACAAGTTGATGGCAAAGAGGGAAACTGAGGAAAAAAGAGACAAACAATTAAAAGACCATGAAGATAGATTAAGGGAAATAAACGACAGCCTGAGGAAGAAAAACCTACGTTTAATTGGGGTTCCCGAGGGCGCCGAAAGGGCCAGAGGCCAGAATATGTATTTGAACAAATCTAGCTGAAAACTTTCCTAATCTGGGAAGGGAAACAGGCATTCAGATCCAGGAAATAGAGAGATCCCCCCTAAAATCAATAAAAACCGTTCAACACCTCGACATTTAATAGTAAGCTTGCAAATTCCAAAGATAAAGAGAAGATCCTTAAAGCAGCAAGAGACAAGAAATCCCTGACTTTTATGGGGAGGATATTAGGGTAACAGCAGACCTCTCCACAGAGACCTGGCAGGCCAGAAAGGGCTGGCAGGATATATTCAGGGTCCTAAATGAGAAGAACATGCAACCAAGAATACTTTATCCAGCAAGGCTCTCATTCAAAATGGAAGGAGAGATAAAGAGCTTCCAAGACAGGCAGAACAAAGAATATGTGACCTCCAAACCAGCTCTGCAAGAAATTTTAAGGGGACTCTTAAAATTCCCCTTTAAGAAGAAGTTCAGTGGAACAATCCACAAAAACAAGGACTGAATAGATATCATGATGACACTAAACTCATATCTCAATAGTAACTCTGAACGTGAACGGGCTTAATGACCCCATCAAAAGGCGCAGGGTTTCAGACTGGATAAAAAAGCAGGACCCTTCTATTTGCTGTCTACAAGAGACTCATTTTATACAGAAGGACACCTACAACCTGAAAATAAAAGGTTGGAGAACCATTTACCATTCGAATGGTCCTCAAAGAAAGCAGGGGTAGCCATCCTTATATCAGATAAACTAAAATTTACCCCGAAGACTGTAGTGAGAGATGAAGAGGGACACTATATCATACTTAAAGGATCTACCCAACAAGAGGACTTAACAATCCTCAATATATATGCCCCGAATGTGGGAGCTGCCAAATATATCAATCAATTAATAACCAAAGATAAGAAATACTTAGATAATAATACACTTATACTTGGTGACTTCAATCTAGCTCTTTCTATACTCGATAGGTCTTCTAAGCACAACATCTCCAAAGAAACGAGAGCTTTAAATGATACACTAGACCAGATGGATTTCACAGATATCTACAGAACTTTACATCCAAACTCAACTGAATACACATTCTTCTCAAGTGCACATGGAACTTTCTCCAGAATAGACCACATACTGGGTCACAAATCGGGTCTGAAGATACCAAAAGATTGGGATGTCCCCTGCATATTCTCAGACCATAATGCCTTGAAATTAGAACTAAATCACAACAAGAAGTTTGGAAGGACCTCAAACACGTGGAGGTTAAGGACCATCCTGCTAAAAGATGAAAGGGTCAACCAGGAAATTAAGGAAGAATTAAAAAGATTCATGGAAACTAATGAGAATGAAGATACAACCGTTCAAAATCTTTGGGATGCAGCAAAAGCAGTCCTGAGGGGAAATACATCGCAATACAAGCATCCATTCAAAAACTGGAAAGAACTCAAATACAAAAGCTAACCTTACACATAAAGGAGCTAGAGAAAAAACAGCAAATAGATCCTACACCCAGCAGAAGAGAGTTAATAAAGATTCGAGCAGAACTCAACGAAATCGAGACCAGAAGAACTGTGGAACAGATCAACAGAACCAGGAGTTGGTTCTTTGAAAGAATTAATAAATAGATAAACCAAGCCACCTTATTAAAAAGAAGAGAGAGAAGACTCAAATTAATAAAATCATGAATGAGAAAGGAGAGATCACTACCAACACCAAGGAAATACAAACGATTTTAAAAACATATTATGAACAGCTATACGCCAATAAATTAGGCAATCTAGAAGAAATGGACGCATTCCTGGAAAGCCACAAACTACCAAAACTGGAACAGGAAGAAATAGAAAACCTGAACAGGCCAATAACCAGGGAGGAAATTGAAGCAGTCATCAAAAACCTCCCAAGACACAAAGTCCAGGGCCAGATGGCTTCCCAGGGGAATTCTATCAAACGTTTAAAGAAGAAACCATACCTATTCTCCTAAAGCTGTTTGGAAAGATAGAAAGAGATGGAGTACTTCCAAATTCGTTCTATGAGGCCAGCATCACCTTAATTCCAAAACCAAAGACCCCACCAAAAAGAATTACAGACCAATATCCCTGATGAACATGGATGCAAAAATTCTCAACAAGATACTAGCCAATAGGATCCAACAGTACATTAAGAAAATTATTCACCATGACCAAGTAGGATTTATCCCGGGACACAAGGCTGGTTCAACACTCCGAAACAATCAATGTGATTCATCATATCAGCAAGAGAAAAACCAAGAACCATATGATCTCATTAGATGCAGAGAAATCATTTCACAAAATACAGCATCCATTCCTGATCAAAACTCTTCAGAGTGTAGGGATGGAGGGAACATTCCTCAACATCTTAAAAGCCATCTACGAAAAGCCCACAGCAAATCTCATTCTCAATGGGGAAGCACTGGGAGCCTTTCCCCTAAGATCAGGAACAAGACAGGGATGTCCACTCTCACCACTGCTATTCAACATAGTACTGGAAGTCCTAGCCTCAGCAATCAGACAACAAAAAGACATTAAAGGCATTCAAATTGGCAAAGAAAAAGTCAAACTCTCCCTCTTCGCCGATGACATGTTACTCTACGTAGAAAACCCAAAAGCCTCCACCCCAAGATTGCTAGAACTCATACAGCAATTTGGTAGCATGGCAGGATACAAAATCAATGCCCAGAATTCATGGCATTTCTATACACTAACAATGAGGCTGAAGAAAGAGAAATTAAGGAGTCAATCCCATTTACAATTGCACCTAAAAGCATAAGATACCTAGGAATAAACCTCACCAAAGAGGTAAAGGATCTATACCCTAAAAACTATAGAACACTTCTGAAAGAAATTGAGGAAGACACAAAGAGATGGAAAAATATTCCATGCTCATGGATTGGCAGAATTAATATTGTGAAAATGTCAATGTTACCCAGGGCAATTTACACGTTTAATGCAATCCCTATCAAAATACCATGGACTTTCTTCAGAGAGTTAGAACAAATTTTAAGATTTGTGTGGAATCAGAAAAGACCCCGAATAGCCAGGGGAATTTTAAAAAAGAAAACCATATCTGGGGGCATCACAATGCCAGATTTCAGGTTGTACTACAAAGCTGTGGTCATCAAGACAGTGTGGTACTGGCACAAAAACAGACACATAGATCAGTGGAACAGAATAGAGAATCCAGAAGTGGACCCTGAACTTTATGGTCAACTAATATTCGATAAAGGAGGAAAGACTATCCATTGGAAGAAAGACAGTCTCTTCAATAAATGGTGCTGGGAAAATTGGACATCCACATGCAGAAGAATGAAACTAGACCACTCTCTTTCACCATACACAAAGATAAACTCAAAATGGATGAAAGATCTAAATGTGAGACAAGATTCCATCAAAATCCTAGAGGAGAACACAGGCAACACCTTTTTGAACTGGCCACAGTAACTTCTTGCAAGATACATCCACGAAGGCAAAAGAAACAAAAGCAAAAATGAACTATTGGGACTTCATCAAGATAAGAAGCTTTTGCACAGCAAAGGATACAGTCAACAAAACTAAAAGACAACCTACAGAATGGGAGAAGATATTTGCAAATGACGTATCAGATAAAGGGCTAGTTTCCAAGATCTATAAAGAACTTTAAACTCAACACCAAAGAAACAAACAATCCAATCATGAAATGGGCAAAAGACATGAAGAGAAATCTCACAGAGGAAGACATAGACATGGCCAACATGCACATGAGAAAATGCTCTGCATCACTTGCCATCAGGGAAATACAAATCAAAACCACAATGAGATACCACCTCAACCAGTGAGAATGGGGAAAATTAACAAGGCAGGAAACACAAATGGAGAGGATGCGGAGAAAAGGGAACCCTCTTACACTGTTGGTGGGAATGTGAACTGGTGCAGCCACTCTGGAAAACTGTGTGGAGGTTCCTCAAAGAGTTAAAAATAGACCTGCCCTACGACCCAGCAATTGCACTGTTGGGGATTTACCCCAAAGATACAGATGCAGTGAAACGCCGGGACACCTACCCCGATGTTTCTAGCAGCAATGTCCACAATAGCCAAACTGTGGAAGGAGCCTCGGTGTCCATCAAAAGATGAATGGTAAAGAAGATGTGGTTTATGTATACAATGGAATATTACTCAGCCATTAGAAACGACAAATACCCACCATTTGCTTCAAGGTGGATGGAACTGGAGGGTATTATGCTGAGTGAAATAAGTCAATGGAGAAGGACAAACATTATATGTTCTCATTCATTTGGGGAATATAAATAATAGTGAAAGGGAATAGAAGGGAAGAGAGAAGAAATGTGTGGGAAATATCAGAAAGGGAGACAGAACATAAAGACTCCTAACTCTGGGACACGAACTAGGGGTGGTGGTAGGGAAGGAGGGCGTGGGGCTTTGGTGAATGGGTGACGGGCACTGAGGTGGGCGCTTGACGAGATGAGCACTGGGTGTTATTCTGTATGTTGGTAAATTGAACACCAATAATAAATAAATTTATTAAAAAACAAATCTTCCATCAGACATGTTACTTATTTGTGTTTCAGTTAGATCTCTGGCTGCGGGTTTATATTGTTTCATTTGGGATGAATTCCTCCCTCTTTGCATTTTGTCTAAGTCTCTGCCTTCTTTAGTGTGTTAGAAAAGCCCATTATGCTTCCTGCCTCTGAGAATAATGGCTTTATGAAAAAGGAGTCATATAGTATATAGGTCCTAGAACTTCAGGGAGTGTCTCTTGTTTGTGCTGCATTCATTCTACTATTGTATTTTGTCGGCTCAAACCTTCAGACTAGTTGTGTGCAGAAGCTTTCCTTGCATACAGTTGGCAGTGTTTGGTCCTTGGCTAGAATGTGGCAAGTTTTAACTAGATGTGCTCTGGTCTGCTTGATATATGAGACCTGGTAATACTTCCACTAGAATTGAAGCCTTGAAGAACTGTTCAGGAGATATGTGTGTAGGGGTTTCTTCGGGTCTTCTGTAGAAGTGGCACACTGTGCTGGAAGTAACACATGTTTGACTAAGAGGAGCAATCCTACCAGAGTGCAGGGTTGTGGTACTTGGTGTAAGCAAGGTAGGCAGCCAGTGTTTGCACTTTTCTGCTTCTAGAAGGTGGCTCTGTGTTTGTGCTGAAGGATGGGGGAAGGAAATAACCAAGGCAGTCCTTTGTTTCTGTGAATGCTGCCTCTCAGGATTTCACTCTAAGAAGAGCAAATAATATCCCCTCTGTGTGGCGCAAGACCATTTCCTCAGATTATTATTGCCATCTGCCCCAGGGTTGTTTGCCTGCCTTCTTTCTAGGAGTAGGTCAGTGCCCTCAAGTCTCTATCTCAGCCAAGCCCACTGACCTTTACAACTCCAGGCTTTAAGCCCTGTTGTTTGCAAGAGCTCACAAAAATCAATCCCTCTCATTTTCCCAGCCGATGACTTCAGCGAAATATTCTCCTTGTGTGTTAACCTGTATGCTTCTCTATCTCTCACCTTTCTCTGGGACCACAGCTCCCTCCCCTCTGCAGCACCAGGGATTAATTTCTCACCCAAACCACATCTCCACACTTCCTACTTTCTTCAATATGGCTTCCTCTCTCCCTTTAGTTGTGGAGGTTGTTCTGTCAGTCTTCAGGTTGATTTCTGGGGTATTTAGATTTCATAGTTATTAACTATGTTTGAAGTACAAGATGAGCCTAGGTTCCTCCAACTCTGCCCTTTTTTTTCTTAGCTCCCCTTTGTTATATTTTCTTGTTCCATTTATGATTATATAGTGTCCCTCTTTGTCTCTTGTTAGTTTTTTTTAAATTCTATCTATTCCAATATAGGTATTGCTATCTCAGATTTCTTCCCACAGCCATTTTCAAGATAAGTTGTTTTTAATCCCTTAACCTTTATTTTTTAAAGTTTAATATATTTATTCATGAGAGGCACAGAGAGAGAGGCAGAGACACAGGCAGAGGGAGAAGCAGACTCTTAACAGGGAACCTGATGTGGGACTCGATCCCAGATCCTGGGATCATGCCCTGAGCCCAAAGGCAGATAGATGCTCGACTGCTGAACCACCCAGGCATCCCACCATTCCTTAACCTTTAATCTGCATGTCTTTCAATCTCAAGTGTGCCTCTTATAGGCATCATATAGTTTAGTCTTCTTTTTTTATCCATTCCATCACACTATGTCCTTTGATTGAATCATTTAATCTGTTTACATTCAAAGTAATTATTGATTAGGTGTGAACTTACTACCATTTTGTTACTTGTCTTTTGGTTGTTTTTGTAGTTCTCTGTTACTTTCTTCTCTTGCTCTCACAATTTGGTGGCTTTCTTTATTGATATCCTTTTATTCCCTTCTCTTCATTTTTTCATATGTATTATTAATTTTTGATTTATGGTTGCCATTAGGTGTATGTATAACATCATCTGCATATGGCATTCCATAATAAGTTTATGGTAACTTAAGTTTGAACCCATTCTTTACTCGTTTCCTCCCCATGTTTTAAGTATATGATGTTATACTTTACATCCTTTTATTTTGTGAGTTCCTTGACAGATTTTATTTTTATTTATTTATTTTTAAAGATTTTAATTATTTATTCATGAGAGACACGAGAGAGAGAGGCAGAGACATAGGCAGAGAGAGAAGCAGGCTGCATGCAGGGAGCCTGATGTGGGACTCCCAATCCCAGGACTCCAGGATCACACCCTGGGCCAAAGGCAGATGCTCAACTGCTGAGCCACCCAGGCATCCCTCCTTGACAGATTTGTAAAGATACAGTTATTTTTGCTGATTTTCTATTTCTTTTATTTGCTGTTCTTTTTCCAGCTTCTTTAGGTATGATGTTAGGTTGTGTAGTTGAGACTTTTCTTGCTTCTTGAGGAAGGCCTGTGTTGCTATATGTACTTCCCTATTAGGAATGCCTTTACTGCATTCCAGAGGTTTTGGACTGTCATGTTTTCATTATCATTTGCTTCCTTTTATTTTGTTTTAATTGTTCTTTAATTTCCTGGTTGATCTATTCATCCTTTAGTAGGATGTTCTTTAACCTCCATGTATTTGTGGTCCTTTCAATTTTTTCTTGTGGTTGACTTCAAGTTTTATAGGCTTGTGGTCTGAAAATATGCATGGTATAATCTCCATCTTTTTGTACTGGTGAGATCTGATTTGTGTCCCAGTATGTAATCTATTCTAGAGAATATTCCATGTGCACTCCTATAGAATGTACATTCTGCTGCTTTAAGATGAAATGCTCTAAATATATCTGCTAAGTCCATCTGGTTCAAGGTGTAACTCAAAGGCTTTGTTTCCTTGTTGATCATCTGCTTCAATGATTTGTTCATTATTGGAGTGGTTTGTTAAGGTCCCCTACTATTAGTGTATTTATTAATCAGTGAGTTTCTTTAAGTTTGGTATTAATTAGTTTATATATTTGGCCTCTCCCAAGTTAGGGACACACATGTTTAGAATTGTTGGATCTTCTTGTTGGATAGATCCTGTTATTATGATATAGTGTCCCTCATCTCTTAGTACAATCTTTGGTGTAAAATATAGTTTGCCTAATATAAGGATGGATACTCTAGCTTTCTTTTGATTTCCATTAACATGATTAATGGTTCTTCATTCTCTCAATTTCAATCTGGTGGTATCTCTGGGTCTAAAATTAGTCTCTTGTAAGCAGCATATTGATCAGTCTTGGTTTTTTATCCATTCTGATACTTATGTATTCTGATGTCTTCTGATTGGAGCATGTAGTCCATTTCCATTCAGAGTCATTATTGAAAGATATGAATTTAGTGCCATTGTATTACCTATAAAGTTGCTGTTTCTGTAGATTGTTTCTGTTCCTTTCTGTTCTTTGTTACTTTTGGACTCTGTCTCCACTCAAAGAATCCCTTTTAATATTTCTTGCAGGGCTGGTTTAGTGTTCACAAATTCCCTTACTTTTGTTTTGTCCTGGAAATCTTTATCTCACCTTCTATTATAAATAACAGCCTTGCTGTATAAAATATTCTTGGCTGCATATTTTTCCATTTAGGACATTGAATATGTTATACCATTCCTTTCTGCCCTGCCAGGTCTCTGTGAACAGGTCTGCTGCCAGCCTTATGCGTCTACCCTTGTACGATAAGAACCTCTTGTCCAAAGCTAATTTCAGGATTTTCTCTTTTATAATTTGTAAGCTTCACTATCAATATGTCAAGTTGTTGATCTATTTGTTTATTTTAATGCGGGATCTCT
This sequence comes from Canis lupus familiaris, assembly GCF_011100685.1. Classification (NCBI taxonomy): domain Eukaryota; kingdom Metazoa; phylum Chordata; class Mammalia; order Carnivora; family Canidae; genus Canis; species Canis lupus. Next base: position 6,452 of record NW_023331092.1, on the reverse strand, counting down.
GTGCCTCTTGGACATGAATGCCTGTTTCCTTCCCCAGATTAGGAAACTTCTCCGCTATAATTTGTTCAAATAAACCTTCTGCCCCTTTCTCCTGCTCCTCATTTCCTGGACTCCTATAATACAGATATTATATTGGTTTACAGAACTGCTGAGTTCACTCAGTCTACCTTTGTGATATAATAGGTTTGGTTCCCTCTTCTATCCTTTTTTCAAACCCAGGTAGTATCTTTATAATCATTGTTTTCAGTTCTAGTTCAGACATCTTACTTATATCTGTATTGATTAAATCTCTGGCAGTGAGTACTACTTCTTGTTCTTTTTTTTGGGGGGGGGGAGTGAATTTCTTCATCTTATCATTTTGTCCAGAAAAGAAAAGAGGAAATAAATAGAAAACAACAACAATAAGAACAACAACAAAAAACACTAGATAATGGGTGTGTTTTTGTCTGCTTGTTAAAAGAAACTAGATTCCCAAAATAAAAGAAATAAAGAAAAAAATATATATACATATAAAACGTATACATAACATATATATAAAAACATGTAATATGTATATAGCATATATAAACATTTATGTAAAACATATAAAATAAAAAAGCAATGAAAGGAAATAAAAATAACACATATATAAAGTATATAGAAAAATGAAAATTACAAAAGAATAAAAAATAATTTGGAAAAATAAGAAAATAACTGAAAAAATAATAGTAAAAGATAATAATAAAAATATAAAGAATGCTATATACTGTTTTCCTCTAGAGCTGAAGCTTTGCAGCCCTCTATGATTGATAAACTTGTTGAGAGGGAGTTTTTTGTGCTGGTCTTCTGAGGGAGGGGCCTGTTGCACTGATTCTCAGGTGGACTTGCCCTGGTTTAAAAGCCCCTCCAGTGAGCAGAGGCAGGGTTCATTGTAAATGGTTATAGATTCCACTTGGTGGCACTGTTTTGCTCCCTGAAGGCTTTCAACAGGGATGATGGGTGGGATGAATATGGCTGCACCCCACTCTCTAGCCCCTGTGCTAAATATTCAGCCCTCTACTCTTCAATGAGCCCTCACAGAAAACCAATCACTCTCTTTTAGAAAAAATATTCTATTTATTTATTTGAGAGAGTGAGAGAGGACGTGTGTGTGCACATGAGTGGGAGAAGGGGAAGAGGAGAGGGAGAAGCAGATTCCCCACTGAGCAGGGAACCCACAGATTTGAGGCTCGATTCCAAGACCCTGGGGTTACAACCTGAGTGGAAAGCAGATGCTTTACCAACTAATCTACCCAGCTGCATTTCAATTCGTCACTCTTATCTCCCTTTTTTTGTCGGAATTCTGTGTTCACCTGGCCTGTGACCCAGTGTGTTTATCTTAGGCATGTGACTGAATTTCAAATCTCCAAATTTTAAGGAATCCCACAGTACAGACTCACACTGTTCCTCCTGGGGGAGGGGGCATCTCTCTATGCTTCTGCCTTTTGCTGAACCCCTCCCAGGAAAGTGCTCCCCTAGCCATGCAGCAGTTCCGTTTTGGCAACACAGAGCAGAAAGCCAGCACCTACCTAGACTTGCTGTTCTCAGTTGGCTTCTATGTTTGTATGCCTGGGATCTCTGCCACACTGAGGTACCACCCATTCTTCTTGTGACCCCAGGATTCCAATCACACTGTCACACCTTTAAGCCAGGCACATCCCCCACTGTACCAGACTTCTAAAAGTTCTGATTTTGCCTTCACTGCTTATAATACTTTGTGGTAGCTTCTTTAAGCAGGCTCCCTCCCCTCCTCCATAACCTGAGGTATATCACACCACATTCAAATCCCTTTACCTCCTACCTTCCAAATAGTGGTCTTTTTCTACTGGTAGACTGCAGTATTTGTTTTCTCAGATTTCTCAGGTGTTCAGAATGACTTGATAACAATCTAGTTGTATTTCAGGGACAAGAAAAACTTTGGGTCCCCTTACTCCTCTACCATCTCAATTCCTCCCTAGCAACTATGTATATTTTTTGACTTGCATCTAAAAAATTAGGCTAGAGGCTTTTGTATCTTCTCACTTTGTTCTCATATTTAAACAAATCAATAAAGTAATATGTGTGAATACATTTTGTAATGCTTCCCTTTTTAGTATCCCATTTCCTTGACAGTATGCTCTTTAACTGTCTACAGAGCACTCTAGTTGTTAAAAAAAAAACACGATTAAGAGTACTGAGTTGAGTAATTTTGGTTAATTTTCATAGTTTAATGTAATGAATTCATATCAAGCTCAAAAGACAGTTATTTGCACTTGATAAAAGGGAAGTTTTGGTGCATGCCTTATTACATATTGTGCTCTTTACTCCTCTCCTAGAGTATGTTTACATCTGTGATTACAGTGAAGATGTTTGAGGAAAGCTTTTGTTTTGGAGTCCCAACATTGTATCTTCCCAGTTATATAACCAGATATTCTGTTTTCTCTCATTTTGGCTTTGATTCTTGTGATACATTTTGTCTTCTGTAAGTAACCAAGATTGGAAAAGCAGGTTTTATCCATAGTCGGAGTTATACCTTTTGAATGAGCCATAGTGTTAGGTCTTTGACTCCTTCTTCATAATGTAAGACTATATGCCTTTTTAAAAGTATTTATTTATTGACTGATTGATTTGAGAGAGCGTGAGCAAGCATGAGCATGAGGAGAGGGCACAGGGAGAGAGAGGGAGTGAGGGAGAGAGAAAGAGAGAGAATTTCAAGTAGTATCCTCTGTGTTGAACACAGAGACTGACCTGGGGCTCAATCTCAGGACCCTGAGATCTTGGCCTGAGCTGAAATCAGGAGTCAGATGCTTAACTGACTAAGCCATTCAGGCACCCCAGACTATATGCTTTTGTGGGAGACATAACTCTAAAATGACCCTTAATAACTCATGCCTTTCTATAATCTCTTGCCTTTGAGTCATGTGTAAGACCTGGAAATATAATGTGTAGTAACTTCCATAATTAAGTTACTAATCAAGTAACTCTGAAAAAAGGCAGATTTTCCTGTGTGGGCCTGACCTAATCAGGTAAGCAACTTACTATGAGGTAGAACACAAGATTCTCCTACTGGTCTTGAAGGAGAAAACTGTCATGTTATGGAAATGGCAAACAACCTGTAGAAGCTGAGAATCACACTCATTGATAGCCAGTAAGAAAGTAGAGACCTCAGTCCTAAAACCACAAGACACAGAATTCTTCCAATAACCAAGTTGCTGGGAAAAGGACCCTGAGCTTTACATGAGATTGTACTCTTGGAGAACACCTTGATTACAACCTGTGAGAACACGATCAGGAAGTCCAGATATTATGTGCCTAGAATTCTGACCTATAGATGCTATAAGATAATAAATGGGTTTATTTTAAGCAGCTAAGTATGTAGTAATTAGTTACATAATATTAGGAGGCTAATACTATAGCTTTAAACTATCCTTTCTGTTCAGAATCCTGGAATGTCATAACTTTTTGATCACTTAGATCAATAGACCCAATGAAATGATAATTTAAAAAATAGGAAAGAGAGGCTTTCAAAGTCATATGTCAGGAAGCAAGACTTGCTATAGATTATCCTCTTCTTGAGCCACTTTTTACTACATTATTGGGACTACTTAGTAAAAACTCAGACACATGATGTTTTAAAAATTAAATTGGAGGTCTGGAATGAAAGGTTGGTGAAACGGAGAGTGCCAAAATGTAAACAAAGGTCTAGGTTCTTGTCCTGGCTCAGGTACTTTCTTTATTTGTAATTTTGTTCAGGTTACTTAAATTTAGTTTCCTTTATCTCATTATGGCTTTGGTTTGAATTTCCTTGATGATTATGGATATTGAGCACCTTCTCAAGTCCCTGTAAACCATATGTATGTCTTACTTAGAAAAATGTTTATTCAGATCCTCTCTCAAATGAATTGTATTGTTTCATTTTTGGCTGAGTTGTAGGAGTTCTTTATATATTTTGGATATTAATCTCTAAACAGATATCCTTTATGATATATCTAATTTGCAGATATTTCTCCTGTTAGGTTTCCTTTTCTTTTGTTGATGGTTTCCTTTGCTGTGCAGAAGGTTTATACTTTGATGTAGTATCATGTCATCTGCAAATAGTGACAATGTTACTTCTTAATTTCCAATTTGGAAGTGTTTTATTTCTTTTTCTTGCCCAATTACACTGGCTAGGACTTGCAATACTGTGTTGAATACAAGTGGCAAGAATGGGTATCCTTGTATTGTTCCCTAAAAGAAAACCTTTTAACTTTCCAATATTGAGTATAATGTTACCTGTGGGCCTGTCATATATGGCCTTCATTATATTTAAGTACATTCAACCTTGTTGAGTTATTATCATAAATGGTGTTGAATTTTGTAAGATGTCTTTTATGCATCTATTGAGATGATCATATGATTTTATCCATTATTTTGTTAATGTGATATGTCACATTGGTTTGAGGATGTTGAAGCACTCCTGTTTCAATAGAATAAATCCCACTTGATCATGGTTTATGATCCTTTTAATGTATTGAATTGACTTGCTAATATTTTGTTGAAGATTTTGGTATGTAGGCTCATCAAGGGTATGGATTCTTTCTTTTTCTCTCTTTTTTGTGTGCACACACTTGTGTGTGTGTGTCTTTGTGTGGTTTTTGTATCAGGGTCGTACTGGCCTCAGAAAATTAGTTTGGAAATGTTCCCTCCTCTTCTATTTTTGGAAGTTTGAGTTTTGAGTGATAATGATTTGTATTAATTCTTCTTTAAGTGTTTAATAAGGCTCACCAGTGAAGCCTTCTGGTCCTTGACTTCTAGTTGTTGGGAAGTTTTTAATTACTGATTCACTATCCTTACTAGTAATAAACCCATTCAAATTTTCTTTATTTTTTTTAATTTATTTTTTATTGGTGTTCAATTTACTAACATACAGAATAACCCCCAGTGCCCGTCACCCACTCACTCCCACCCCCTGCCCTCCTCCCCTTCTACCACCCCTAGTTCATTTCCCAGAGTTAGCAGTCTTTACGTTCTGTCTCCCTTTCTGATATTTCCCACACATTTCTTCTTTATTTTTGTGATTCAACCTTGGAAGTTTGTATGTTTGTAGGGATTTATCCATTTCTTCTAGGTTGTCCAATTTCTTGGCATATAATTGTTCATAGTAGCCTCTTATGTACCTTTGTATTTCTGTGGTATCAGAGGTACTGTCTCCTCTTTCATTTATTATTTTATTTATTTGTGTCTTTTCTGCTGGATGAATTTCACTAAAGGTTTGTTAATTTTGTTTATGTTTACAAAGAATAAGCACTTGGTTATTGCTTTTTAAAAATATTTTGTTGTCACTTAAATCACTTTCATTTCTGCTCTGACCTTTGTTATTTCCTTCCTTCTACTAACTTTGGGCTTCATTTTTTCTTTTTCTACTTTTTTTTTGAGGTGTAAGATTAGGCTGTTTACTTGAGATTCCTTTTGTTTTTGTAAGTAGGCATTTATTGAAGTCCCCTCTTAGAACTGCTTTTACTGCATCCCTTAAGTTTCAGTATGCTATATTTCCATTTTTATTTTGTTTTATTTTTTTAGAGATTTTATTTATTTATTCATGAGAGACACACACAGAGACACTGCATATAGAGATATATGCAGAGGGAGAAGCAGGCTCCCCATGGGGAGTCCAATGTGAGACTCTATCTGGGGACCCTGGGATCACACCCTGAGCCAAAGGCAGATGCTCAGTCACTGAGCCACCCAAGCATTCCACTATATTCCATTTTTAATTGTGTCAAGGATTTTTAAATTTTCTCTTTGCTTTCTTTCTTGACCCAATAGTTGTTCATTCTATGTCTCATATTTTTTCTATTTACATTTAAAGTAGTTATTGATAGATATGCATTTACTCCTATTTTGTGGATTATTTTCTTGCTGTTTTATAATTCCTCTTTTATTCTTTTCTTGCTTTCTTTGTGATTTAATGATTTTATGAGTGATGTGCTCTGATTTCCTTCTCTTTATTTTTTGTTTCTACTATAATTTTTTTCCTTTGTGGTTCCCATGAAGCTTATAGAAACAACTTTTATTTATAACAGTCTATCCTAAGCTAGTGACAACGTAGGTTTGAATGCATTATAAATCTTTACATTTTTACTCCCCTCCCATGAATTATGGTTTTGATATCATAATTTACATTTTTTAATATTGTGTATCCCTTAACAAAATATTGTAGTTTATAGTCATTTTGCTACTTTTTATTTTAACCTTCATATTACCTTTATAACTGATTATAACCCACCACCTTTATATTACTAGATTATTCTGAATTTTACTATACATTTACCTTTGCTAGTGAGAATTATATTGTCACATGTATTTCTGTTACTAATTAGGGCTCTTTTATTTTCAAGAAGTTTCCTTTAGCTTTTGCTTTTCTGGAAAACGCTTTATCTCTCCTGAATTCTGAAAGTCAATAGGATAGACTGTTT